>NW_007256091.1:159150-173242 GCF_000164805.1 Carlito syrichta
AAAAAAAAAAAAAAAAAAAAAAAAAATATATATATATATATATTGAAATAGTCTTAATGGTAACATCACATTTATGAAAACCACTCTCTCACAACTAACTATAAAAAGAGGCAAAGACATGTAAAAGTCAGTAGGAACAAAGGTAATTTTTAATTTTAGAAGGAGATAATATTAAGGAGTATCCAAGGTGAGATTTTCGCATTTATCATGTTCATAGGATTTTTGTCAGTGTAAGTAATTGTGATGGAACGAGAGAAAATACTTCTTTAAAATATGCAGCTTCACCTATGGTAACTAAACAATTTGCCAACAACTATGTTAAAATGTATTATCTCTAAGTTTTTTCTCTATTATTTGTATATTGCACCTTTAAAAAGTACTTATAGTATGAGCATTAACAATTCAAGGTCAAGTATAAAAGTAATAAATATGAACAAATTTTCAAACTTGTCTTTTACACCAAACAAATGTACAAGTATTAAAATTAATCATCATAATAATCATCACTGTGCCAGTTATTTTATTGTCATAAGTAGAGCTGTATTGAAAGGGAAGTAGCTCTTGTTACAAGCTTACCATGTGCCATTCAGAAACTTTTTAACATTATCCATGTAATCCTCTCAAAATCCATGTGTCGTAGCTATTAATAACTCCACTGAGAGAGGAGAAAATTGCCTGACTTGCCCAAAGTCAAACACCTAGTATCACCAGCTTTGAATTCAAATGAGGCTGGTACACCTTCAGTGTCAATAGATATACTATATATTCATTTGCTCGAGAAATGAGAAATCTGGGGGTTAGCTTGTGTGACAAGCATGTAAAGAATTCATATTTTTCTTCTGTCTACATTAAAGAGAATTCTGACTCCTTACTCAATTTCTGTCTCTTCGTTGTGTAGAATTGCGGTGATTGAGAAAATTAGGAGGCACAAAATTGACGTTTTCTTGTGCACTTTGGAAAGGATGGAAAGCCACTGGTGGGGACGGTGTCTGAAGGGAATGGGAAAAGAGAGAAGAGGAAAGGTAACTCGGGCTGAGAAGGTGAAGAAGTTTCCAGGAGTTTGACCGGAGAGAAAAGAGAATTCAGAGAAGTTTCTATAAAACTAAGGAAGAAAGAGTTAGGGAAGTAAGATTTTTCAGTACTTTTTTTTTTGGCATTAGAAAATTAATCTACTTTTGTTGTTTTTTCAAAAGACTAAAGATCAAGAGTCACTTAAGATTTAAATGTTTTTACTTTCAGACACAGGCATGAAATTTCACAGAATGCAACATAGGGCAAAGAATGGATCTGGAAGAGGTTTGCCTTCATATTAGTTACAATAGACATCTAACTAGCATTGACAAAAAAATTTAAATTTTATAATGCCCTTCCCTCCTTTTATACTACAACAAATATCTCCAGCAATTAGTACAATAAATTGAACTTAAATAGCCTGCTCACCATGGATCTTCTCCTGAAAGCTGGAGACCAACTTTTCTTTTTGGAAAAGAATTTCTGGTCATCAAATTGTCCTCCAAGCTGTAGAGATTTTATCTAAAAAGTCAGATATCTGGCAACAGATGACAGCTGTCTAGAGAAAAACATAAATATCCCGCATCGGTCAAGCTAAGGACAGAGGGAGGACTTTTTGAGGACTTTTACAGTTCTACTCATTAGGAATCAAAGGACCATTTTGGGGGAAATGCTTTAAGCTGTAGTCTGAAACACAATGAAACACCACCCTTGGACATTATTTTGTTGTGGGGAAAATTTTTTTGAGCCACTCTAGCCCATAAATAACTCAGTGAGCAACTGAGGCTGCCGAGAAGACCTGGTACCTGGTAAATGTGGGAAGCAATTTTTCTAGGCTAGTGAGATGCCATACTGTCTTTACTACTGCAACCTGTTCAAAGCAGCATAAGGTTAAGGACTTTGTAGGTATAACATATGAACATTTTCTTAGTGCCTTCACTAACCAGCCTGAAGGACTCATGTACCTTCTTCTGAGTCCTGCATCTTTGGACACCACCTGTCTCTCTATCCAGACTCACTGTGACAGGTTTACTGAGGGACAACTTTCATTCTGTGCTAAAAAATCACATCCAAGCAGGCCCATTTCAATGATAAACTAACAAGGCAAAGACAGCACTCTAAAAGCGGATGCACCTCATCTTCATCCTCTGCATCTCTCCTTTTCATATAAGCAACTTTCCCCTGTATATCTATAAACTATATTTTGGAAGAATAATTTTGCTGTTCTCTGCCATCTCTTTTGTTGCCAAACTTCTTGAAAAAGTTGGAGGCTCTCTATCCATGCATTTCATTTCCTATTCATTCTTTAGTGTCTTTAATTTATCGGGTTTTTTGTTTTGTTTTGTTTTGTTTTTCAGTTGGAGTCTCAATCCCTCGCCCAGACCAGAGTGCAGCGGCATGCTCACAGCCACCCCAGCATCGACCTGCTGGGGTCAGGCAATCCTTCCGACTCAACCTTCCAAATAGCCAGAACTACTGGTGCATGCTACCACACCTGACTAATTTTTTGGTTTATTGTAGAGACGAGATCTCACCAAGTTGCCTAGGCTGGTCTCGAACCTCTGGGTTCAGACAATTCTCTCGCCTCAGCCTCCCAAAGTGCTGGGATTACAGACTTGAGTCACTGCGCCTGGCCCTTAATTTATCTTCCATCACAGATGCTTTACTGACTAAGCTCTTCCTAATTTCACGTGAGTTGCATGTTGCTAAATCAAATATCATTTTTCTATTTTGAATCTCTTATTCTTCTTTCTCATAATTATATCTCTCGTCAGATCTCTGTCTTGAACAGGATAAGACCATTTATTTATCCGTGTATTCAGGTTTTTTTGAGTGCCTACCTTTCACAGACAGTATTTTAAGCAGCATAATTAAAACAATCATCAATAAAGACATGGTTTATGATCTCAACATACATTTTTCTGTAGGTGACAGTTATTAGACAAATAGTCACAGAATTATGTTTAATTAATATCCAAGGTAAACCTTTTCAAGGAAGAAAATTTGGGTCTAGCACAAAGAGTCTAGTCTGTGTTGAAAGTTAAGGACAAGTATTCCTGAAGAAATGAGTCTTAAGCTGAGATATTAAAAATGAAAGCCAGGTGCGATCTCATGTCTGTAATCCCAGCACTTTAGCAGGCCAAGGCAAGAGGATTGCCTGAGCTCAGGAGTTCAATCAGCCTGGGTAACTTGGTAAGACCTGGTCTCTACAAAAAGCAAGAAAATATCTGGGTGTGGTGGTATATGCCTGTAGTTCCAGCTACTAGGAAGGCTGAGGCATAAGGATAACCTGAACAAAGCAGGTCAAGGCTGCAGTGGTCATTAGCATGCCACTGCACTCCAGCCTGGGCAACAGAGTAAGACTTTGAATCCGATAGTAATAAAGAGTAAAACTTTATCTAGAGTGGTGGGCAAGCCAAGCAAAGGGCCTGTGACAAGGGCATATTTTCCCACGCACTGATCCTCTGGAACACAGAGGAGGCTAATGGAATGCTGAAGAAGAACATAATGAAGCAAGATTCTAATTTATGTGGATATAAGGTTTTTAGTATCCAGAAACCTTTCAGACATGATTATATTTAATCCTCAAACCCTTCTAGATAGGCAAGTATGCATTCATATCCCCCATTTTATAGTTAGAGAAATTGAAACACAAAGGGTTTATAAAATGAATTCATAGTGGCCTGATTTCTGAAGCCAAATGAGACTCTTAAAGAGAGATCTTCCAAGATAGTCTCTTTTTCCTTCTATTATATATCTTGTCAGATCTCAGTCTCCTTTGCAGACTCTATTCATCTGATCTTTACATGCTGTAGTTCATCTAAGTTAGATTTTATGTGCTCCTTTTTTGTTCAGTCCACTTTTTCTCCGGGGTGGATTTATTCATTCACTTCCATAATTTCAAGAACACTTAAAAAATACTAATTCATATATTAAAGCCTTTAGCTTTGATCTCATCTTTGAGTTGTGGAATCTTATGCCAGCCCCTATTTGGCATCTCTATTTGTGAAGGCATATTTATCTCTCTGTAGATAAAATAAAACTTAAATAATGATTCTCCCCTGAAAGAGGAAATAATTTTATGCCCCTTATTTCAGTAATCAGTATCATTACTAGCCAGTTATATAAGACAGAAATGTGATTTCTCCTTCTTGCTTACTTTCAATATTCATCCAAATACCAAAGTCTGCAACCACCCCAATCCAAATGTACATCACCACTTTCCTGAGTATGGAAATGATCTCCTAACTAGTTTGTTAAATTCACTCAAGTACTCACCTTGACCCATTCTGCTCAGTATAGACTGACTCATTTTAAAAAAATGTTTTTATTTTGAGGATGTGGGATACAATTCAGGGTTAGGTTTACAAATGTTCATTATGCAAGTACCCTTGTTGATGAGGTGTGCCTCCCATTCTAGTAGTTTCTCACTACTGCCAATACCTTTCTCATAGTATTACGATAGTTGTTTAAGGTCCGCTTACGAGAGCGAATATATTGTACTCTGTTCTTTGTTTCTGTGATAGATCACTGAGTATGAGAGACTCTAAATCCATCCAAGTTGCTGCCAAGTCTACATGTTTGTCCTTCTTTACGGCTGCATAATATTCCATTGTGTATAGGTACCACATTTTTTTATGCAGTCCAGTTTTGATGGGCAGCACGGTTGGTTCCATGTTTTTGGCTACTGTGAATAGTGCTGCAACAGACGTGTGTGCAGATATCTTTTTTTGTAGAATGACTTGAGTTCCTCCAGGTATATTCCCAATAGGGGGATTGCTGGTTCATATGGAAGGTCGATTTCTAGCTCTTTCAGAAATCACCACACTGTTTTCCAAAGAGGTTGCACTGGTTTGCATTCCCACCAGCAGTGTGGAAGCGTTCCTTTTTCTCTGTATCCTTGCCAGCATCTGTTGTTGTTTGTTTTATTAATGATGGACATTCTTACTGGGGTAGGTGGTATTTCAATCTGGTGCTGACGTGCATTTCTTTGATGATTAGTGAGTTTGAGCATTTTTTCATGTGTCTGTTGGCTGCTTGTATGTCTTCTTTTAAGAAGTGTATATTCATATCTTTTGTCCACTTTTTATTGGGGTGTTTATTTTTTTCCTTTCACATATTTGAGTTCCTTGTAGATCAAAGGCTGCAAGAGAGAAAGTTCAGATAACCTAGGCTAACTCTTTAAAGATTAATCTATGACTTTTCACTGACCAAAACCTTCAACAGATGCCCATTCTAGTAGGATCTTTAATATGATGGACTAGAGCTTGCAAGAATTGAACCATGGCTACCATTCTGCATTCTGGTCACACAAACTCCATTCCTCAATTCAGTTACTCATGCTCATCATGCTTTGTTCTGCCACAGAGCCTCATAAAGACTGCTCCTTCTGGCTGTTGTATTTTTCTGCTCTTCCCTCCTCAATTTCCAGAAACTTTTACTTACTCTTTGTATAATGTCCTTACAGGTGGATTTTCAATTGCCCTAAACTAAGGAAGATACCCCCTGCTATTTGTTCTTATGTCCAAAAGTTGTTCTTCATAGTAATCTTGACAACTGCAATAATACAATTAGCTCTGTGATTGCGTAATTAGGTTATTAAAGTTTGTATATTCAGTTAATATGTGAGTTTCATGAGAGAAAAACTCACATTTTCATCTTGTTGGGTATAGTACCTTTCCTAAACTAGGCAATCAGTACTTATTTGTGAAATGAATGATAAACTACTTCATGCCTGATACCAACTACAGGATTGTTGTTCTCCATATTCCACAGCATCCACTTATACTAGTTTGTGGCCCTTCTTCATCAAGAATATCTTCCTTCATAGATTTCATGGATTTGTTTTTCTGCTCTTTGCATTCTGTTGAGGGAGACCACAATTACTGTAAGTTCTTCTGAGCCATATCTAGAAAAACCACTGCTTCATGAAGACATGGCCTATGCATATTCCATCCATCTTACTCTATTCTGTGCTTGTGCAGCAAATGGGTACTAGTCTCCTACACAGCACATCACAGTCTATATCAATGAGCCAGGATTGGACAGGGGGAGCTTGTAAATTGTGCAGCCTGAGAGCTTCATGATGGCAAGGACTATATTTGTTCTAACTTCTTCCCAACATCTAGTATAGCTCTTTGCATTTGAGGAACATTAATTTTATTACTATTATTATTTTAGTTTTGAAGAAAGTGGTAAACAAAGTGAGGGGAGAGATAGGCTGTCATTAGTACCTTGACAACTTCAATCCTGTATAACTGGAAAGTTTATCCCTAGAGAAGCATTAGCCAGAGCTCATTTTTTTCCACTGTGAAATCTGCAAAGACATATTTAAACTACCCATTGGGAAAACCTGAAGAAACTCATCCCTACTCCCCTTGGGATTAGGGGTTTCTGAAGGATAAATGGCATTTCAAATTAGCCCATTTCCCTTAAGAGCTTTTTTCTAAAATGCCAGAGTCAACCTTTAAAGAGCTTCTCTGATTAAATTCCTTTGACACAGACTATTCTTCCAGGCTGTCATTTCCATGGGCAATGACTCTTATCAGAATTATCTATTGATTTTCTTGATTGTGTCTGAATTTTCCTGCTATTTATTCTC
The DNA here is from genome assembly GCF_000164805.1 of Carlito syrichta. Taxonomy (NCBI): domain Eukaryota; kingdom Metazoa; phylum Chordata; class Mammalia; order Primates; family Tarsiidae; genus Carlito; species Carlito syrichta. Next base: position 165,764 of record NW_007256091.1, read on the forward strand.
TTTGCCATTAAATTTTACTTATCAAGATGCTAACTCTGCCATCCTTACTTTATCAACATGTATAATAGCTCACGGGTACATTGCCCCTTTTCCAGTTGTGGCTCCTCTCTGGAACATCATATCTCTAGAAGTGGAGGTCAGACAGTAATAATTTATATGAAACTTCTTTCCACAAAGGTATTGAAACTACAGTTATTCATGTTATAACTGTTACTAGTGACTAGGTAAGATCATAGAAATGATTTAGGTTTGAGTATAACATCATGAAGCAAAGTGGAGATAGAATATTCTGGGTGGCTTTCATTTTTTGGGAACTGGGAGCTGCTTTTGTGGGTTCTGTTCCCCAAACAATGGAACATTCTATTTCCTCCTCACTTCACATTGATAAACTCACCTATATTATTCCTATGATCTTACCTAAGGGCTATTAACATAACTATACGACCCATACCTATCCCCATATTTAAAAAAATCACCTCAAAATGGATCAAAAACTAAATGTAAAACCTCAAACTATAAGAATCCTAGGAAAAAAGTAAGGAACACTCTTCGGGACATCAAAGTAGGCAATTAATTTTTGGCCAAGTTCTCAAAAGTAAATGCAACAAAAGCTAAGATAGATAGGTGGGACCTTATCAAATTGAAAAGTTTTTGCACACCAAAAGAAACCATCAAGATAGTGAAGAGACAACCTATGAAATGGCGGAAAAATATTTGAAAGCTGTGTATCTGATAAAGGCCTAAAATCCAGGAATGACAAGGAACTCAAACAAATTGAAAGGAAAAATAAATTTAAAAGTGTGCAAAGGACATGAACAAATACTTCTCAAAGGAAGACATTCAATCAGCCAACAAGCACATGAAAAAATGTCCAGCCTCATTAATAATGAGAGAAATGCAAATCAAAACTACAATGAGCTACCAATTAACACCTTCAAGGATGACTGTCATTAGCAAGTCAAAAAACAACAGGTGCTGGTGTGGATGCATAGAAAAACGGACACTTTGACACTGTTGATGGAAATATAAGCTAGCTCACCCTCTATGGAAAGCAGTGTGGAAACTGCTCAAAAAACAACAAATTAGCCGGGCTCGGTGTCTCAGCCTGTAATCCCGCGCCTTTGGGAGGCTGAGGTGAGTGGATTGCCTGAACCCGCAGGTTCGAGACCCGCCTAGGCAGTGAGACCTCATCTCTACAGTAAATCAAAAAATCAGCCGGGCGTGGTAGCGCATGCTTGTAATTCCGGCTACTCAGAAGGCGGAGGCGGAAGGATCGCCGGAGCCCAGTGGGTGGAGGCTGCGGAGGCCGGGAGCGACCACTGCACTCCCGTCTGGGCGACAGAGTGAGACTTCAACTCAAAAAACAAAACAAAACAAAACAAAAAACAAATTGAGCTTCTATTGATATATGATCCAAAAGTCCTCTCCCTCCCTCCTCTAGCAATACACAGAGTCTGCAAAAAGTCCTCTCCTGGGAATTTACATATAGGAACATACATTTTTCTACCAAAAAGACACCTGCCCATGTATGTTTATTGCAGCACTATTCACGATACCAAAGACACGGAACCAACCCAGATGCACACCGGAAGAGGACTGGATAAGGATAGATGATGAAATATTATGTAACCATAAACAAGAACAAAATCATGGTCATTGCATCAACTTGGATGCAGCTGGGGACCATCATAGTAAGTGAACTATCACAGAAACAAAGAACTGAATACTGCAAGTTCTCACTCATAAGCGGGCCCTGAACACTAGTTACACTAGCACAAGGGTGGGACCTGCAGACTCTGTGTTTTGCTAGAGGAGGGAGGGAGAGAAGAATGTGGAAACACATGGGTACCAGGCCCAATATTGGGGAGAGAGGGCCAGCCAGACACCCAAACTTCACCTCCATGCAACCTACATATTGTAAATCAAGTAGTAGTAAATAATCACTTGTACCTCACAACTCTAAAATAAAATTTAAAAAAATACTATATATAGTACAGAAATGAGGTGGAAATAGAAAAAAAAAAACCTAAAAAACTTGTTAAATGGCAGATTGGAAATTAAGCATTTGTACAGTTAAGCAGTGATCTAACTGTCCTAGAATTTCTGTTCAAAATAAGAGAGCATGAACTTAAAATTCATGAGTAAAACTATGATGACATGAAGGAGGAATTAGAGGACAGCTGTCACTTGATGATATAGTTTGTGTGAAGAATCCATGGCAAAGCAAAGGGCTGCATCGAGGAGAGTGCCTTGGGAAGAGCACTAATTTGAAATGTGGCATGTTCCACAAGAAATGATGGGATTGGTACTGAAGGAGCCATAATAAGCAGCTCCTTAGAGAACATACAATTTATGAAAATGTTACATTCTGCAAGTGCCTCCCACCCTCATTCCTCATTAATCATTCTAACCTTCCTGTCACTGTGTTAATAGCCACCAATTCTATATCACACACTCTCATAAGAGAGTATCACACTTTGTCTCATCACCATGATCAAGAAGAGTTTAAACATGACAATAAAATATGTTTTTTAGGGTTTAAAAAGACAAAAAAAGACTAAATTTTTGGATAACCGTTATCTAATAATTGTGGTTTCTTTTCTTAAAGTTGAAAAATCTGCTGTGACTATTACATAATATTTTGTTTCTCTTCAGCAATATTCAGCTCATAGAAAGGAGATTCTATACTAGAGAAAGGACTTTTGCCCTAACAGATACAGTGTACTAGACACTTCTGTATAAATTCAGTTTTTATTCTCTTATTTTTATTTTCTTTAGGTGCACAACTGTCAGTATTGTTTCAGATTATACATGCCTTAAGGGCAAGAGGAATGCCAGCACAAATAAAATAAAAGTATTAAATAAATGTTGAAGAAACCAGAGTCAATACTTATCAAAATAGATTCTAAAATGGGTTTTGAAACTAAATAAAAGCAGTAAATTGTACCATAGAATTTCTGTTCAAAATAAGAGAGCATGAACTTAAAATTCATGAGTAAAACTATGATGACATGAAGGAGGAATTAGAGGACAGCTGTCACTTGATGATATAGTTTGTGTGAAGAATCCATGGCAAAGCAAAGGGCTGCATCGAGGAGAGTGCCTTGGGAAGAGCACTATGAGAAGTTTATTGCTTTTACTGACCACTTTATACCACTCATTACTTACCTACCGTCCATACATTGTTTCTTGCATATGCAATTCTTATCATTAGTTTGGCTAGTGATAAAAACTGATTAAAATGCTTACAAACATCTATCTACTGATCAGCACTTGAGTTCAGCTACATAATAATGTTGTGTTTGAACTTATTTTCTTTTGAATTCTGGTCCTTCAAAGAATTAGATGTGGGGGAATTGATAGTAATACACAGACTTCACTCTTCTAGGTCCCAGTTGATGTATGTTTGTGTGTGTGTGTGTGTGTGTGTGTGTGTGTGTGTGTGTGTGTGTGTGTGTATGTGCACGCGCCTGTGCACGTGCATGCATTTGTGGTGCAGGTGGGGTGGGGAAAGCACTGAAAGATAAGTTTAGAGTATTTTACAATTGAATTTCACAGAGTAGTCAGTGAATATAAGACAGAGGTTTTGAGAAGATTTTGACAACCTGGTATACTAGAACAGCCAGAGATACATTCAGTCATACTTAATGGCTCAGATTACAGGGAAGTTTCATGGCTTATTAGTCAAATTATTCAATTTATACCCTGCTTATGACAGGAGTCGAGCATTTCTATAAAATACTCCTATCCCTTAATGTAGGTTATTCCCCTCAAAACATTTTAGCCTATACTCATGCATTGTTCTGAAAGCATAAGAATGGTAATCTTTTCTAGAGCATAAGCATTCATGAATCAGATACCATGTGTCCTCATCACATTGCTTTAGGTGATCTGTATTTACAAGTGAATTAAATGACTAACTAGAACTTGTCTGTTAACCTACTGTGTGGTAAACAAAGAAATAACTTATAGATACATGTATGCTAAAAGAATGACTAATGTGAAGAAGGAAAAATCTTATTTAATTTGACTTATTTAATTTACTTTGGTGTTTTCCCTATCAACATGAATAAATCCGGAACACCACCTAGTAGTAATCCTATAATAGCAAGTGAGTTCCATAATTATTAAAGTCAATAATCCTGGTAATGCCATTAAAATTTAGATCCTATGAAATTTATTTCAGAAGGCTGGCTTTGAAACAGACTAAAACTTACTTAAATGTTTGAGCAGTTTGTGATCATCTTCAGAAACAAACTTCGTATATTTTTTTTGCTGTTTTTTATCATTTAAACTCATTCTTAAATGACTAAATTTTGCTGTTTTTAAAAAAATAAATTCATGATAACAGTTGATTTCATGGACATTTGCCATTATTTCAGGTTGTTCTGTTTATAAACAAAAGTCCTGCATATGTGGACTTTCCTGTCTCAGGAGGCAAAATCTCCTCCCAAACAGAAGCCAATTATGGGAGATACATGCCTAGTCTCTCTTGAAGTTTGGATGTTAGCACCTGCTCCTGAGCTTTAATAGGAAACTAGTGTTCGGAGGAAGAATCACAGTGTCCATTCTAGGGGAGATAGTCACAGTGGAAAGTGCACCCTCTTTCTCTATGCAAGAGTTGGGCAGTCCTTGATGCAGCATTTAGAATCTAAAGAAAAATGGCATTAGTGATAGCAGTGGTGTTATCGGTGTAGGCCACGGTGTCTAAATCCAGCTGCAAGATCAGTCAGTCTTAGGATATACTAAAATTGCAAGTTTTTTCTTGATGATTAGCCTTAATCCTGACTCTCTAGATCATCCAGAGATTTCTGTGACTGTTCACAATATTCTTTTTATAATTTAAAAATTTTTTTGCCAGCATTAGTCACAGTTGGTTTATTCTTTAAATTATGATCCCTGCCGAACATATTTGTGATTGAATTTGAAAAAAAGAGAAAGTGCGAAACAAGAGGGAATGTGATGACAATAAGGTATATTATTATAGATATAACTAAGTTTTCACTTGCTTTTTGTGGGAAGACTCCAAGCAATATTAAAATTTGTATTGTTAAGTGGGAATTGGGGCAAGGCTAATCATATCTTATAGTGAAAATTCAATTGGTGGGAGTTGAGGAGGTGGTCTAGTCGGGTAGTAACCCTATGATAGCTAACGAGTCTTAAAATGATTAAGTTAATAATCCACATTTAGAATTAATGGAACCTAGCTCAGAAGGTTGGCTTGAAACAGATGAAATTTTCCTGAAATGTTTGAGCAGTTTGTGATCATCTTTAGAAACATCCTTTAAACATGTTCCTATTAATTTTCTATCATTTAAACTCATTCTTGAGGGAATCAGTTTTGCTATTTCTTGAATAATTCATGGCAATAGTTAGTTGCATGGACATTCGCCAATGCTGAGGTAAAGGGTAAGATAAGGATTGAAGAAATAAATAACATTTTATTGAGTACACGTTATTACAATTGTATTTGTTATTCTATCTCTTATTTTTAGCTAAATAATGAAAAATAAACTCTGCAAATACTTTTACTTATACAAAATTTAAATAGACTTTATAAGCATTGAAAACTATAAAAAGCATCTGGTGCCAGGTTTAGTGGCTCAGCCTGTAATCCCAGCGCTTTGGGAAGCCAAGGTGAGTGGATTGCCTGAACCCGTGGGTTCAAGACCTGCCTGGGTAAATTGGCAAGACTTTATCTCTACAACAAATCAAAAATTAGCCAGGTGGAGTAGCGCGCGTGCCTGTAGTTCCACCTACTTGGAAGACTGAAGCAGAAGGATCGCCAGAGCCCAGCAGGTTGAGGCTGCAGTGGCCGGGAGCGGCCACTGCACTCCAGTTTGGGTGACAGAGTGAGACTCCAACTCAAAAAAAAAAAAAAAAAAAGCAACTGATTTAGAAAGCAGCAACACACACACACACACACACACACACACTCCAGAGATGCCAATTTATTGATACATTTGTAAATAAAGAGATTAGCATTAAGTATTCCCTTGTGACCTTTACTTAAGGCTACTCCAGTAAGAATCTCCTCTCTAGAGTGTACAATGCGAGGAATTCAGGTAGCTCTAGGCCCAGTCAAAATAAAATAAACTAGGTATTACTAAAAATCTATAAAATTTGGGAAATTGTTCAGTTTGCAAACTAGAAAGTCTCAGTTTGAAACGTTACTATTGACAGTATAATGTTCTCAACTAACATGTAAATAGGTTATACACAGAAGATTTGCCAAAAGTGTTTGATTAGTGTATTCTCAGAACAGAATCCCTAAAAACATTTGTTCTTAGATTTTCCTAGACACAATCAAAAAATGTTTTTGGGAATGACAATAGAGTTGCTAAGATTAAATCAGAAGAGGAAAATAGAAAAAGAAAGTTAATAAAAGTTTTGTAATGTTAGTGTTTATTATTTCATATGATTTTAACATTTTTATTAAAATCAAATATCTATTCAATGATGCAGGGAGCTGGATTCCCATATGGTTATCCATATGGATATTCAGCTGGACACTGACTTCATGCTATATACAAAAGCTAATTCAAAATGGATCATAGACAAAAACATGAGAGCTAAAACTGTAAAAAAAAATTGTAATAAAAGCAAAAAGATGAATCTTTATAATCTTGGTTTAGGAGATGATTTCTTAGATACAAAAATATAAACCTACAAGCAAAAACTAAATTAGACCTCATCAAAAGTAAAAACTTCTATATTTCAACAGGCATCATCAAGACAGTGAAAAGGCAACTAGAAAGTATATTTGAAATTTACACATCTAATAAAGGACTGTATCCAGAATATATAAAGAATCTTTACAATTCCATAATAAAAAGACAACATAATTTGTTGTTGAATGAAAGATCTGAATAGACATTTCTCCAAAAAAGATATACAAATAGCCAACAGCGCAATAAAAGAAATTGAGCATCATTAGACATTAGGGAAATGTATTAAATCAAATGTAAATCAAAATTAAAATGAGCTATCTCTTCACACCCACTAGGATTGCTAAAATAAAAAAAGATAGACTAACACATGTTGGCGAGAATGTCAAGAAACTGGAACCCTCAAGGTGAGAATGTAAAACAGAGCAGTCAATTTGGAAAACTGTTGGACTCTTTCTCAAAATGTTAAACATAAAGTTACCGTATGGTCCAGCATATGCACCCCAGACAGTTGAAAATATAAAAACTTAAATACAAATGTTAATAACATTATTCATAATAGCCAAAAAATAGAAACAACCAAAGTATTCATCAACTCATGGATGAATAAACAAAATGTGGTATGTCCAGATAATGGAATATTATTCAGCAATAAAAATAAATGAAGCATCAATACATGTGAGAGTAGAGATAAACCTTGAAAACATAATGCGAGGTAAAAGATGCTCATCACAAGCCGGGCTCGGTGACTCAGTCTGTAATCCTGCACTTTGGGAGGCTGAGGTGAGTGGATTGCCTGAGCCCACAGGTT
>NW_007256091.1:173428-217954 GCF_000164805.1 Carlito syrichta
CTGCACTCCAGTCTGGGTGACAGAGTGAGACTCCAACTCAAAAAAAAAAAAGATGCTCATCACACAATACAACACAACTTAAATGTGATTTCATTTAAATAAAGCAACCAGAAAATAAAAACCTATAGAGACAGAAAATAGGTTATTGTTTACCAGGGTTTCAGTTGAGGGGATATAAAAATAAGTGTTAATGGGCATGGAGTTTATTTTGGGGATGATAATAGTTGGCTGGACATGGTGGCTCATATCTATAATCCCAGCACTTTGGAAGGCCAACAAGAGAGGAGTGCCTGAGCCCATGGGTTCCAGCCCAGCCTGGACAACTTGACAAGACCTCATCTCTACAATAAATCAAAAAATTAGCCAGCCATGGTGGTGAGTGCCTGGAGTTCCAGATACTTGGAAGACTGAAGCCGAAGGATTACCTAAGCCCAGCAGGTGGAGGCTGCAGTGGCTATGAGTGTGTCACTGCACTCCAGCCAGGGCAACAGAGTGAAACGCCAACTCAGAAACAAGCAAACAAACAAAAAATTTAAATAGTACTGGCAATTGCACAACACTGTGAATGTGAGAAATAAGTGAATTTCAACAAAATTGTTTTAAAAAATTAAAACACCTAAATGTTCAGTAAGTAAAGCTTTTAAGTTCAGACAATTACAAATATTCTGTCCTAGAACAGAGATTTTTCTATAAAGCAGGAATATTACAGCATGCCCATTAAACTGTATACTAAGGAGAGTAAGGAGATAACACTAATTATATTTTATTTAAATTAATAAAAGATTCACAACAAAGCAGTGAAGGCTCACTTCTCACATGAATAAAGACAGACCAAAAATCCCACCGATTTAAGTACATAGGACAAATGAAAATTGTTACTACAGTGAATAGCTCAGGCCCATAAATGGAAAGGTCATATTTAGATATAGCTATCTTCTCTTCTTTATCTTCTTTTGATTGCCTATTGATACGGGTTTTTCAGGTCAGCCTCGGCTTCCAGAGTGTCAGCTCAATGGATTGGCCAGTCAAGACCCAGAGACAGTTGGCTCGAGGAGCTAGTAAGCCTAACCGCAGAAGTGTTGGCTCTAATGGGTTGGCAAGCCAAGCCCTGAGAGTGTTACAGCCACCAGTAGTGTCTCATCTTCCGAGTCTCGCCTTTTCCCAGTAGCTCTCCTGGTTCAGCCAGCTCCATCAGCTGGCAAGCCAGCCTCTGTGGTGCACAGCTCTTTGCCCCCAACAGTCTTCTCCAGCTTCAGGTCAATGATCTTCTGTAGCTCTTCAGGTCGAGGTTCTTGTCTCAAGCCCAGAAAGAATGAGGGACACAGACAGCGGGAAAGTGAGAAAGCAGAATTCATTGAGAGGACAGCAAAGCTCCCACAGCTGGAGGGGACCTGAAGGAGTTGCTGATTTGAAAACTGGGGCTGAAACCTGATGCTTATATATCCCTAATACTGAGCTGATTGGCTAGCACTAACTGTGAGCTAATTGGTCAGCACTAACTGTTCTGATTGGTCATGTACTAAGGACCAATCAGCTGGAGTTAGGGCCCTGATGGTGAGCTAATTGGTTGCTTTCCCATTCCAGCAGTGAATACTTAATCTCTAGCTTGAGAGACTCTCAGGGAGCTTGTTTACCAATGCTGAGTCTGAGAGGCCTGCTGGAAGTTTGCTACATTGTTACCAGAAGACCAGCCCTGTCTGCCTGCCTAGCCTTTCTCTAGCTATCTCCTATCTCACTATTATTTTATCTATCTGTCTTTCTCTTTCTATCATCTGTCTATCAATCATCATCGATCAATGCAGCTACCTATTTCATGTTTTACATTTTCATTATTTAACTTGTTTTTAATAATGAAATATTTGCTCATTAGATACGTGTTTGTAATATGACCTGATCTTCTAATTTCAATTATTTATGTTGAAAACATTCTTGGCTACGAAAACACATGTGGCATCCTGAATTGTTTGCAATATTCTCAGAGAGAACTAACTTGCTAAAGAATGGATCCTATGGGGATTGCAAACACAAATCCCTGCATGAATCAGTAGGTCACTAACTGACAAGAGGCAGTATACTTACTGTAAGTGTTTAACCCAAAGAATCTCCTAAGTGGGCTAGAAACATAATGTTCATTTCCTCATCTTTAAAATAAAAATCGTAATAGTACCTATCAGTAATAGTTATCTACTGTGGAATAACAAAGTACCTCAAGAATTAGTGGCTTATATCAAAATTTGTTATCTCACAGTTTCTGCAGGTCGGGAACCTGGATGTGGATTTGCTGGGTCCTCTATCCTCTGACTCACAGTTTTTCACCCAAGGCTGAATAAGATGTTCGGCGAGGATGGCCTGAGAAAAGATCTGCTTCTGAGCTTTCTCCTGTGGTTGTTGATAGAATTCAGCTCCCTGGGGATTATTGGACTGAGGCCGTTAGTTTCTCCCAGTCCACCGGTCAGAGGCTATCCTCAATTTCTTAACATGTGGGTCGCTCCTCAGGATAGCTTGCAGCATGGCAGCTGGTTCTCTCAGAAGAGCCAGTGAAGGACCTAGAGAACAAGGAAGAAGTCACAGTCATATGTAGCAACCTTGAAAAAAACACCCCATCACTTTTGCTATATTCCGTTTGTTACAATTGAGTTGCTAGGTCCAGCCAAGAGATTGGGACTAAACAAGACAGAGTAAGTGTCAGGAGCTGGAGATAATTGAGGTCCATTTTAGAGATTGCTTTACATACTGCTTCACAGAATTTATTGGGAATTAAATAAGATAACACATATACTTAGGCTAGTGCTTGGATGTGATTTTATTATTTATAGTTAGGGCTGAATTTAAGGCAATAAGGAAAGACAGTACTGTTGAAACTGGAGAATGCTTGAATAACATAAAATATTTAACTTCATGTCTTATTTTAAAAATACTCAAATGAAATATATCTGTATAGTTTTTCATTACTGGAGTACCAGTTATGATTCCTGGCTAGGTAGTAGAACCTGCTTGTGAGGCAAATGTCATATTTTCTAAATTCTAAAATAAATATTTCAGTATTTTGAGCTTTTTATTTTGAAATTACTTCAAATTTTCAGATAGAGAGCAAAAATAGTAAAAAATAACAACAAAAAGACAAACTTCAGCACACCCTTCTTTCAAATCTATTTGCTTCATTATTTCTATGCATCTCTCACTTTCTCTGTCTCTATGTGTGTATATATTAAAACATGTGTCTGTATACATATACGCATATAATGTATTTTTCTCTGCTACCTGAAAATAAATTTAAAATATAATGATAAAAAATAAACATGACTCTATTACCTCTTAATACTTTCTAAACAATACCATTTCCTATAACTATGTGCTTCCTAATGCATAATTAACATTGAGACATTAGATTGCCATCTAATTCATAGACTCCACTCAAATTTCACCAGTCATCCTAATCAGTTTCTTTATATATTCAGAATCACACATTGAATTTAGTTGTTGTCTCCCTTTAGTCTTTTAAAGATTGGAACAACTCCCCGGTCATTCTTTGTCTTTCACATTTTTATTGAATTTAAGTTTGCAATTTTGTTAAAAGTCTCTCATTTGGGATTTGCCTGATTTTCCTCATGAATAGATTGTTTATTTTTTGGCTGGAAGATCAAAGATATTATGTTGCTTGCTTCTCAGCATATCATACTAGAGGGCACATGATATTGCTATGTCTCAATACTGGTGACATTAAATTTTATTATTTGGATAAGATTATATCTGCCAAATTTCTCCACTGAAAGCCTAATATTTCTTTTATAATCATTAACCAGTGAATAATAGTTATTTTAGTTGGAGATACTGAAAGTGAGAGCTTCTCTTCTATCAAAGTTTTAAAGTCTTCATTGTTTATAGAAATACACTTTCATGTTTTCCTATTATGCATAATGGATTTAAAATAGCTAGCATTTTATTTTGATGCTCAATTTTTCTCAGAGTTAGGAGCCTGTTCAAACTGTGGTATTATCATTTAGGTATGTACCCATTATTCTTTGACTACTCCTTACTTTCTGGTCTTAAACATGTTCCAAGATCACCTTGTATTTTCTCTGCACCAGTAATAGAGTCAGATATTTTTCCAATTTATTGTTTGATACCTTTCAGAAGAGAATGGGACTTAAAAACCAACATCAAGATCTCCAAATGGAAATTTACACATCTCAGAGATTCTCAAAGCCACCACATCTCCGAGATTCTCAAAGCAACCAAAGCAACTATGGAATGTGGAGAATAAAATTAGAAGTAGTTATTTTAACTTATACTTTAAAAATCATTTAGGCATATGATTTCTAAGGCACATAATATATTATTAGTATAATGACGCATGCTTATGATGGAAAAACAGCACATGTATTGGGGGCCATGTTAAGAGACTTACTAACTCAAGTTTTTAATTCAAAAAAAGTTGTACGACATTGTTTTTGAACATAACAAAAAATATATTTAACTTTCAAAAAATTTAGGCATGATGTCATCCACTAGAATAACAGGAAAACCTCATTCTCAGTTGGCAGCTAATGCTAAAAAACATTAAATTAAACTAAAACAAATTGTCTTCTAATGTATCTACCAGGAATAATTAGTAACTTATGTTTTCTATAATTTCACTACTCAATATGGTAATATGGTAGTCACTAGCCACATGTGGATCTGTGCTACCATGTTGGACAACATAGGAGAAGAAAACAATTAAAATTGTGCCCCTAATAAACTCCATGGCCAACATCCACTTTATCTCTGTTTCTGCCCTGTCAAGATCTCTTTAAACAAATAATCTAAGATTTTTATTGTGGGATGATCACTCAGGCACACACTGTCTGAGAAATAAGTCAAAATCATGAAAATCCCAGACTCTCAGAAGGAAAGCAGGTGTCCACCATTAATCACATTGTTTGTATATCATTTAGGCAAGGAAAAAAGAATTCACACATATATACAATAACTTTATCACTCAGGGATACTACAAAAGCCAGACCAACCAAGGCTGCAAGCAAGCCTGTCTAACAATCAGGCCTTTCATGTAGACTCTTTTCTGTATATTGACGAAGGTACAAGTTCTTATAAAAATTATTTCCTATAGCATTTCACTCTTACAGGTCTGTCATTCACCATGTATAAAAAATACAATATCAAGTATTCAAATCATCAATAGCTTTAGGATTTTTACCTTTGATTTGCGTAGTAAAAAATCTTCAGGGGTCCAAGATAGCCATCGTGGAGCAGCCTACCAGCACCACTCTTGCCAAGCAAGACAGAGAGTAGCGACGAAGCCACGGATAGACAGAAACACCTGAAAACTTTTGAATGAGGGAAGCACCCTGCATCCTGCAAAGGTCTCTTTGAACACATAGAAATTAGACTATGGTGGCAGACATGGAAATCTAGGCACCCCATTCCCCGCCATGTGCCATGTTCATATAGGAACAGAAGCCCTGCCTGGTAAATGAGAGAGGGTGAGTGTCTCTAGATACCTTGGGTTTGTTCACTCCCTCTCAGCCATGCAGGAGTCTTTGGTCCCCTGGAAGGAGTCCTGGTCAGGGCAGTGGCAAGCAATTGGACTTCAAAGGAAACAAGGGCAAAGTTCAACTCAACTAGATTAATAGTGGGAGAGAAAATCTATACCAGAGAAGTCTGCCACAGGGTGGAGCACAGAGCAGAAGTGAATGCCTCTCCCTCTCTTACTGAGTGACCTATATTGAACCACAGAAAGATCCCTAGAACAGAGGGTTGTTGACTAGCTTCAGAGAAACAAAAACCAAAGTGGAATTATAGAGAGGAAAAAGAGGACTGTCACAAATGAGAAAAAAAAAATGAGAAAATAGGTCACCCTCAGAGTCCTAATGAGACAGAGTCCACAAAAGCAGCTATCAGAACACAAACAATGGAAAGCCCCCAGAATGAACAGCCCCAAATGACAGTCACAGAAATCAAAGATTGGTTGGCTAAAATGAACAAAGAGAACCAAGAGAAACTAAAAACAAAATTCACCAAAAAGTTGTACAGAAAGCAAAAGCAAAGTTGGTCAATTTCAGAAAAGCACATTTTGAAATAATAGAAATAAATAATGCCATTGTGAAATTAAAAACACAGTAACAAGCATAGGAAGTAGGATCAACATGGCAGAGGACAGAATCTCAGAGTTTGAATTCCAAATTATGGGATTAATCCAGCCTGTCAAAAACATAAACAGCTCAAAGAGAAGAAGCAAAATCTCCAAGAGATATGGGACTATATCAAGAAATCAAATTTACGCCTGATTGGTATCCCTTAAGCAGAAAGAGAAACTGAAAACACACACCATGGAACACGCATTCCATGAGGTCATTTAAGAAAATGTCCTATATTTTGCTAATGAGGTGACCATTCAAGCACAAGAGATTCAGAGAACCCACACAAGGTACCATATGAGAAAACGATTCCCAAGACACATAGTAATCAGTCTCCACAAAGTAAGCATGAAAAAAAAAATCTAAAGGCAGCAAGAGAGAAAGATGAGGTTACCTACTAGGGAAGACCCATAATAATCATTCCAGATTTAACTGCAGAAACACTACAAGCAGAAGGGACTGAAATCCAATCCTTAATGTTCTTAAAAACAAACAATTTTAGCCAAGAATTTTCTACCCCACCAAGCTAACTTCACCAGTGATGGAAAATTAAAATCCATCTTAGACATCCAATCCCTAAGAGACTATGCCACCTGCGGGCTAGCCCTTCCAGAGATGCTTAGGAAGATGTTGAACACAGAAAAAAAAAAAAATGACCATACCCATCACAAAAGTACAGACAAGCACAGAGTCAACAGCAGAGCACTCACAAAAATGAAAATACACACACAGACAAAAACAAAAGCAAAAAGGAAATAAAGAAACCCCCCAAAAGTCCCGTGACAGGGATAAATTCTCACATTTCAATAATCAATTTGAATATGAATAGACTAAATGAGTCACTGAAGAGACAAATAGTGACAACCTGGATAAGTCAGCCACCTGCTGACTCCAGGAAACTCATTACAAAGACACCTACAGGCTCAAAGTTGGTGACTGAAAAATGTTCTTTCAGACAAATGAAAAACAGAGGAAAAGTAGGAAGAGTTATACTGATAGCAGACAAAGCAGACTTTAAACTATTAAAAGTTAAAACGGACATGGAAGGACATTACATAATAATAAAAGGCTTAATCCACTTGCAAAAAATATTCACCTTGGGCATATATGTATACAACACAGGAGCACCAGTTTTTATTAAACAACTACTAAGTAAACTAAGAGAGGATGTTGACCTCACAAAATCATAGTTGGAGACCCAAATACCCCACTAACACTTCGAGATAAATCACTGAGGCAAAAAATCAATAAGGAAATCCAAAACCTTAACTTGATACTCTTTCAAATGGATTTAATAGACATCTACAGAACACTTCATGCAACATCTTCAGAGTATACTTTCTACTCATCAGTGCATGGAACACATGCTAAGCTGGATCACATTCTTGGACATAAATCAAGCATGAACAAATTTCAAAAGATTGAAATAAAACTGCATCTTCTCAGATCACAGTGGAATCAAAATAAATATCACCACCAACAAGATACCCTCAAAACACACACAGACATGGACACTAAACAACATGCTGCTGAACGACTTCTGGGTCAACACAGAAATCAAGACAGAAATAAAAAGATTCCTGAAAACAAACAAAAACAAAACACATCTTATCAGGATCTCTGAGATGCCATGAAAGCAGTGCTAATACTTCATAGTATTGCACACACACATCAAGAAAAGTGAAAGATCACAAGTAAACAGCCTAACATCACACCTAAGCGAGTTGGAAAGGCAAGATCATCTAAATTCTAACTTCAGCAGAACAATCCAGACCACCAAGATAAAATCACAGTTGTAAGATATAGAAGACAAAAATATCATATAAGGGATGAACAAGACAAAAAGCTTGTTCTCTGAAGGTATTAATAAGATTGACAGACCCCTGGCCAAATTGAGTTTTAAAAAGAGAAAGTTCAAATAAACACAATTAGAAATGTAAAAGGTGAAGTCAAAACTGACCCTGAAGAAATTTAAAAGATTATCAGAGATTACTATGAACCTATATGCGAATAAACTAGAAACCCTAAAAGAAATTGAGAACTTTCACCACACAACCTCCCAAGCTTGAAACAAGAAGAAATGGAAACTCTAAACACACCAATAATGATCCAGGAAATTGACTCAGTCATAAGAAATCTTCCTACCAAAAAAGTCCTGGACCAAATGGCTTCCCAGATGAATTCTACAAGACATACAAGGAAAAGCTGATATCAATCTTATTTAAAGTATTCTGGGCAATAGAAAAAATGGAATTCTCCCCAGCTCATTTTATTAAGCTAACATTATACTGATACCCAAGCCTATCAAAGAACCAACAATAAAATATAATCACAGGCTAATCTCTTTGATGAACATAGACACAAAAGTTATCAATAGGATTCTAGCAAATCGGATCCAACAACACACCTCAGGAATCATCCACCATAACCAGGTAGACTTCATTCCTGGTTTGCGGGTCTGGTTCAACATTCAAAAGACCATAAACACTAATTCAGCATATTAATGGATGTAACCAAGAACTATATGATTTTATCATTATATGCAGAAAAAGCATTTGACAAAATCCAGCATCCTTCATGATTAAAAACTCTAAAACACCTAGGCATAAAAAGAATGCTCTTCAAAACAGTAAGAGTCATCATTGATAAACCCACAGCCAACATTTTGCTCAATGGATAGAAGCTTTGGAAGTACCCCCCCTAAGAATGGGAGCAAGAAAAAGATGCCCAATCTCACATCTCCTGATCAACATAATGCTGAAGTCCTAGTCAGAGAAATCGGGCAAGAAAAGGAAACCAGGGATATCCAAATAGGAAAAGAGGAATAAAAAGCACAATCTCATTCATAATAGCCCCATACACACCCAACTCACACACAAAAACAAATCAGAAAGAAATACCTTGGTGGAGAAAGAGAATTCTTCTACATTATTGGTGAGAGTGCAAGCTAGTTTGATCTCTATGGAGAGCAGTGTGGCGATTCCTAAAAGAACTAGAAATTGGCTTTCCATATGATTCAGCAATCCCTCTTCTTGGAATATACCCAGAGGAACATAAATTATTCTAACACAAAGGATACCTGCATTTGCATGTTTATTGCCACACTATTCACAGTAGCAAAAACAAGGAACCAGCCCTAATGCTCATCGAAAGAGGACTAAATAAAGGAAATGTGGTACATATACACAGTGGGGTATTACACAGCCACAAAGAAATACAGAATCATGGACTTTGAGGCAAATTGGATGGAGTTGTAGACCATCATACTAAGTAAACTATCACAGAAACAAAGATCTAAATACTGCATGTTCTCACTCATAAGTGGTTCTTGGACATAAATCCCTTTAGGACAAGGAAGGGATTGGCCATCACTGGGCATTGCTAAGTAAGGAAGGGTAGGAGAAGGGTAGGGGAGCACATGACAACACAAAGTTAGAAGCCCAGACTTCACCTGCATGCAGCCTACCTATGTAGTTAATCCTCACTTGTACCCCACATTCCTATAGTAAAATAAAATTTTCAAAGTGCCTTCAAAATTAATTTTCTGAAGACAACAATTCAACTAGATTCATTTTCCAGGAAATTGTATTATGTCATACAAAAGAATATCAATGATCAAAAAATCACTCTGGATTATTTGTAATAAAACATATGTTTACTAAGCCTTTACTTGGGGTCAGGTACTAACAAGTATTTTATATAATTTATTTTACTTGAAACCCTATACAACTCTATAAATTAGTTACTGTCATATTTCCTATTTTACAAGTGGGTATTAAGGAAGTTAACTCATAAGCCTTTGGTTGCCAATTTGGAAAGAGTAAAGAAAGCAAGAGCTCTGATTCCAGATGCTGCACATATATTCATTAAGCAACACTGCCTCACTTGTTTGAATTCATACAAGCACATTCTTATACAGCCCGATTCTTAACTTAACTTTTCCTTCTCATTTATATACTTTTTTCAAATCTGGAAATATAAACTATGCAGCATGACAAATTATGAAAGTAAAAAGCACATACTTATCTTGTGCTGTATTTTTCCAAAAAATAATATTCATTCACAAGTTTTAACTTTTTCCTACTTACATTAAACATAGAAAATTAATTCAGCAATATTAATAAAAACAAGGGATAGTACATTTAAGCTTGAATCTTCCTTCTTCAATGGTTAGTAATTTCTTCAAGTTACCCTTTCGAATCTAAGTATATTTGCAAGTTTTAAATTCGTTTGGCAAATATAATGATCAAAGGTCATAATTTTGATTTGTTTACTACATTTTTCTAAAATACAACTTACTTTCT
Source organism: Carlito syrichta (assembly GCF_000164805.1). Taxonomy (NCBI): domain Eukaryota; kingdom Metazoa; phylum Chordata; class Mammalia; order Primates; family Tarsiidae; genus Carlito; species Carlito syrichta. The sequence goes on from NW_007256091.1 coordinate 183,870, forward strand.
TTTAAGTTTTTTTCTGCTTGCCAACATAATTTTGGAATTTGATGGCATATTATTGCTGTCTGGGTTCAAAAAATTATAATGCAGCAAAAAGTAAAGTTTTAAAGCAGTGAATTAAAGTACTTTTCAAGAGGAGGTAATAAGAAACAAAGAATCAGTTATGTCTGTAGGGGGTAAATTGTCCTTGAAAGAAATAAAGGAAGCATAAAGAAGAATTTATAATATATCTCTTGGGCTCAACAATATTAATTTATCTTAACCATCTTTGAAGTCCTGACCACAGTAAAACTTTCCTAGGTGCATTTTAATTAGGATGATACTGTCTCAATAAGCTACCCAGCATTCATCAGAGAACAAGCCATTATCTCAAAAGCATTTGTCATGGAATATATTACAATCTGAAATTACTAAATTAGTGCCCATATGAGGACATAAAGTGTAGCATTTGAAAAAAAAAATTAGAAAATCATTTCAATAATAGTTCACAATGCCCTCAATGCTTTGTCATGTATCTCTTTCTTAAATAAAAAAAGCATTTTGTGAGAAGAGGTGAAACAGTATTTTTCTTATTACTGTCTTAACTGTTGAGATTTTACATCAATATAAGGTTTTCAACAAGCTGGGTGTTGTAAGTGTCTTTCACCCCCAAAAGTGCTATCTTTTTCATCATTTTAAGTATTGAATCATCCTCACTTGTGGATAAGCCATCTGCTAGAAGCAATAATTTTAGGAACAATGTCCCAAAACAGCTTCCCATAGAGAGCTGCTGGCAGCTCTGGCATTTGGGAGCATAATCCTTTTAAATTGAAATCTGCCCTCATAGGTACAGGTTTCCAGATTCTCAGAACATCACGAGTTTATATCTGTGATGAAGGTCAAATTAGAGAAAAGGACATTTAAGCTGAAATGTAGTTGATTTTTTTCCCCCTCGATTGTGTCATTAAATTTCATTAAATTTCAAAGTCAAGAATATGCTGAAATTCTTAATGAAAACCTAACATTCATCTTATGGAAACTGTTAACATTCATGATTCCTGAAAAATTGAATGAGCGTATATTCCTTAAATTACAGATGAGGTCTCCATCTTTTCCATGATTGCATTTTGCTTTTCAGTCTGATCTCCACAACTTCTCTCTTAAAATACATATTTAAAGTGCTTAATACGTTCTTAGTACTCAGTGTCTTGGCCAAAGGACCATTGTACGGAAGTAAAGGGAAAATCCAGACTGAAACATTTAGTCTTGAACTCTTCCTCTATTAGTAAATACCCATGTGATAAAAGGAAAAAAAAAAATCACTTAAAGTTTTGCAAAGTGAAGGGAGTATCCTAAAATTATATCTAAGATGCTTTCAATATTAAACATATTATAACTTAGTATCTTATATTTATTATGCCAAATTGTTACATTTACTATGCCAAAAGAGATAATACAAAGATCTAAATTCAAATGATTTGTAAAACTATATAAAGTACATTTGATCATTAGATTCAGCTGAGATTTTTAATAATCAGTATAGTTTTTGGGATAAGTCAAGTAACAAATTACATAGAATCTAAACTCTGTAGGCAGCATTTTCTGAAAAACTATGAATATTTTCTGACCTAGAGCTAATCAGTTCACTTGCCATACACCTTCTTCAAAACTCCATCATTCCAAAGGGACATGAAATGCATGTAGTGAAATAAAATATAAGCTAGATGTGCCTATGGTTAAAAATAATCATAGATCATTTCGAATATTTTGGTTTTTGTTTAAAAAAGTCATTGAAGAAAAAATTTAGCTATAAGCAAAAATAACACTTAAGGATAATGAAATTTTCATGGATTTTTTTGACTTTGGCTCTTAGCTTAATTGTTTTCTTTTATCACAATACAAATCATGTAAGAGAAAATTTATTATAGAATAAATTTAATTATAATGGTTGTTGAATTCTTTCATATATATTCCCTTCAGTTTTTGACATCCACTTAATAAAAACAAGTTAAACCTATAAGTAAAGTGACAGCTAGTGTAGGAAAAAGGTTTTATAAAATCCAAATGTCACTACTTCAGATGCAGTCACAGGAGAATTTTATCTAATTTGATTTTTCAAATTATGAATTGACTGTATTCAAAAATATTTTGGCAATATTTTTGTATTATAGAAATATGAAAACGATCTTTATTTGATAATGATAATACTATGAATTTTAATTGATTTTTATACATACCAAGTTTTTTTCACAATATTTAACCTAAACTTTGTATATATAACATATATTTGAGTTTTACAGTTTTTGTGTTCTCTTTGGGTTTGTATTTTCTACTTATATGTTAATTACAATTAAATAGCTAGAATTTTTTTTTTTTTTTTTTCTGAGTTGGAGTCTCACTTTGTTGCCCAGACTGAAGTGCAGTGGCCACTCCTGGCCACCGCAGCCTCGACCTGCTGGGCTCCAGCGATCCTTCCACCTCAGCCTTCCAAGTAGCTGGAACTACAGGCCGCGCTACCACGTCCTGCTAATTTTTTTGATTTATTGTAGAGATGAGGTCTTACCAAGTTGCCCAGGCGGGTCTCAAACCCTCGGGCTCAGGCAATCTACTCACCTCAGCCTCCCAAAGTGCGGGATTACTAGAAATTTTAAACAGATCAAATTAATTCTCTAAATAATTATGGTAGAAGAAAAAATTTTCTCCTCTTCCTAATATTACTATATTGCCAATCTTATAGGGACATATGCCCTTTTGTAAGCACTAGAAAGAATATCTTCTAACTTTTCTTCACTTTCTCACTCATGATCTTGGAATATGTCACTGTTGATTTTAGGGAAAATATTGAGTATATGTGACTCAGGTTTTTCTTTTATTAGAGAATGTGTACTCAGGACACTAACATCCTCTGCTCCTTTATTTTGTAAGTTTATCATGAGAGTCCCATCACCTGCAAGGTGAAAAGGAAGCAGGATGGGATGGGTTATTTCAATTTATATGCGTACATGAAGAATGAAAATGTCAAACGGTCTAACAGAGTGGTTACCTTGTTTTTTTATTTGTGACACTCTTGAGCATATTTATTGTTAGTTTGGACGTAAGAAAAGAACGGTTTAAAACTACCAAGATTCTGTGAAAAAAACCCATGCTATGATCTAAAATTTATGTGCTGAAATAATCTCCATTGTGGCAATATTAAGAGGTGAGTTCTTTCAGGAAATGAATAGAATATTACTTTATAAAGGGGCTGAAGGAAACTAGCCTAGGCTCTTTTCCCCTTCTGTTTCTTCTGCTATGTAAGGATACAGCATTTGTACTCTCCAGAGAAAATAATAATAAGGTACCATCTAGGAAGCACAAAGATCTGGCCTCACCAGACACTGCCCCTGGGCTTCCAACCTCAAGAATTATGAGAAATAAATTTGTCTTTTATAAAGTATCATTTATACAGCAGCATAAATGAACTAAGATGCCCAGAAAAATAAAAAATGTTTAAAGAAAGAATGAACCATTATACAATTAAGAATAAAATTACCTTTTCAGAAGGAAGCATGATTGACTAATTTTAGGCAGAATTAATCAATTACCTCAAATAAGGCAAATTCCCTTTGAAAATCATCATTACGCTACTATCATTATAATATAAATCATATTTATTTGAGAATTTAAAAATACCCTTCATTTGCCTGTTAATTAAGTTATTAATCTTTACAACATTCTCATGAAGTAATAGAGAATGTTAAAGAAAAAGAAGATACAAGTCTAAATCATTTAAAAAATAGAGAAAAGATAATTTACTTAAAGTCAAGAAATATTGATTCTTGCTATGTACCTAACCATGCCACATGCTTCATTTTTTTTTTTTTAGTTTTTACATGTTTTTATTTAACAAAATAGAAACAATAAATGCTACCTGAGGGAATGTTAAGATAATTGTTTATATGATCTTAAGGAGACTTTGAAGTCAGTAAAATCAGCTATAATATTTAAAATTATAGTTGAAAATTATAAGGCAAATTTGATGTGAATTTCTGATCAAAGAAAATTTGATTAAAATGTATGCTCTTATTTCTAGAAAACTTAAAATCACTCAATAAAATTATATCAAAATGCATGCAACTTTCTCTAGGAAATTTGACAGCACCCAACAATGTTTATTTGCAATGAACAACATTAAGGTACTAAAATTTTTATACACTAACTAATTTTCCAATACCGTCCTTCAGTTGTCAACAACTAATGATTTTGTCCTTGTGTAGCATTCTTCACAACAATCTGGGATGACCTCAAGGCTTGCTTTATTTTTGACCAATAGAACACAGTGAAACTATGTTGTAAAGTTACTTGCAGATTCTAACTGGTTCTCCTGGAACACTTACTGCTGCAATGTGATTTCTGAGAACACTTCCAAAATTTTGTACAAAGCCTAGACCACATAGAGAGGTTACATAAAACATACTCCAGGTAGAGTCACTGAGAACAGAGCCAACAATCAATATTAACTGCCAGCTATATCAATTATACATCTTGGACATTCAACTTAATTGAGTCTTTAATGTCCCCAACTGCTATTTGATGGCAACTTGATAATAGAGCCCAAGTGAGAACTGCCCAGCTGATCCCAGTAAAGCCATGAAATGCTGAGATAATTTTTTTTCTAAATGTTTTTTGCTACAAGGTTTTAGATGATTTACTATAGAGCAGAAATAACTAAAAGAGAAATTGGTACCTAAATGGGGTGGTATAATTGAAAAAAATAGGCCAAACTAAATGATATTAGCTTTAGGACTGAATGACTACTGTAAGCTTGAAAGGCATCAGAAAAAATCCTTGTAGAGGAAGCTACAAGGACAGTAAGAACATTTTTTTATGGGGGCTAGAGGAAAGATTACCCCTGTTATATAGTGGTAAAAAGTGTAGCAAAACTATTGCCTGTGATAACATAAAAATATAAAATTCACTAATTATGAAACTGGTACATTTGACAAAGGAGATTTCCACACAAAATTTGCAAGTGCTAACTTCTGGAGTGTTATATAATAAGGCACAGATAAATAGAAATAAGCTAGAAATCAACTGTTCTATTTTCAAGCAAAATCCAAAAGAACTATCTCAAAGTAAGAAATGTCTTTAAAGACCATATAAACAGGGTGGTTATAAAACCCTTTGTTAAGACTTTGAAAAGATTTGAAAATCATTTTTTTGGAAAACTACTTTATAGACTCAGATAAAAATGCTTTGAAGAATTTTTAAAGCATAGCTCCAACACATACTGGCAAGAGGGTTCTATCTTAAAGATAGACATAACTATGCTTTTGCCTAATGAATGAATTCTATGATATTCATAGGAAAACCACATGATTTTTTAAGAGTATAGTAGTTAAGAAAACACTGCTAGCTTGCAGTAAAATGGACAGATACTCAAAATTAAACAAATTATTTGGTTTCCAAACCTTTTGTGGGTAGGATTCAGGATGAAGAAACTACTCAGATGCAAATATAGCCCATTTCTTATTTAAAAAAAGAAAAGAGGAAGGTTGATTGGAAAAGCCGAACCAACAGGGCAGATGATGGAACTAAGATCCTAGACATAGATAATAATGCCTAAGAAAACAACTTTCAGGGAATAATACTGAAATGCAATCAAGGAAATGGTGACATGTCTGGCTAGATTTCAAAATTGGTATGTGTGAACATTTCTAGGTTGGTGCAAAAGTAATTGCGATTTTTGCATTATTGAAATTTGCCTTTTGATATTGGAATAAATTCTCAAATAAATGTGATTATGTTATACATCATTTTAATGCATATCTCCTGCTTTTTTTGCTAATTACTTATTATTTGCTGTTCATTCTATGTTTATTTTAGACGATGGAAATAATGTTAGACAAAAAGCACATCCAAGTGATTTTCTTATTCGAGTTCAAAATGGTTCGTGAGCTGCCTAGGCAACTTGGTGAGACCTTATCTCTACATAAAATCAAAAATTAGCTGGGTGTGGTAGCGCGCGCCTGTAATTCCAGCTACTTGGAAGACTGAGGTGGAAGGATCACCGGAGCCCAGCAGGTCGAGGCCGCGGTGGCCGGGAGCGGCCACTTCACTCCAATCTGGGCAACGGAGTGAGACTCCAACTCAAAAAAACAAAAGCAAAAACAGAAACAAAATGCGCTGTAAGGCAGCGGAGACAACTCACAACATCAACAATGCATTTGACCCAGAAACTGCTAATGAACATGCAGTGCAGTGTTTCAAGAAGTTTTGCGAAGGAAATGAAAGCCTTGAAGATGAGGAGTGTAGTGGCTGGCCACCAGAAGTTGACAACAACAAATGGAGAGCAATCATGGAAGCTGATCATCTTACAACTACATGAGATGTTGCTAAAGAACTCAACATCCACCATGCTAGACTATTCAGCATTTGAAGCAAATTGGAAAGGTGAAAAAGCTTGATAAGTGGATGCCTCATGAGATGATCAAAAATTTTTTAAAAAGGCATTTTGTAGTGTCATCTTCCCTTATTCTATGCAACAACAAGGAGCCATTCCTCTATTGCATTGTGATGTGTGACAAAAACTGGATTTTATAGACAACCAGCAATGACTAGTTCAGTTTGGACGAAGAATATCCAAAACACTTCTCAAAGCAAAACTTGCACCAGAAAAAGGTCACGATCACTGTTTGGTTAAGTCTGATGTTGGTCTGATTCACGACAGTTTCCTGAATCCCAGTGAAATCATTATATTTGAAAAGTATGCTCAGCATATCGATGAGATCGAAAAACTGCAATGCCTGCTGCCGGCATTGGTCAACAGAAAGGGCCCAATTCTCCATGACATCAGCCAAATGCAGGTCACACAACCAACTCTTCTAAAGTTAAACGAATTGGGCTACCAAGTTTTGGCTCATCCACCATATTCACCTGACCTCTTGCCAACCGACTACCTCTTCTTCAAGCATTTCAACAACTTTTTGCAGGGACGATGTTTTCACAACCAGCAGGATGCAGAAAATGCTTTCCAAGAGTTTGATGAATCCCAAAGCAAGAATTTTTATGCTACAGAATTAAATAAACGTATTTATCATTGACAAAAAAGTATTAATTGTAATGGTTCTTAGTTTGACTAATAAAGATGTGTTTGAGCCTGGTTATAATGATTTAAAATTTATAGTCCAAAACCATGATTACTTATACACCAAGCTACTATTACAGGACAAGACTAACTATTGTATTTATCTTATCCTTGTATCATCATTGTATTTTTGAAGTGTGTGTTCTCCTTTAGATAAATTAAGGTGGAAAGAAATAATATTCTGGAAATAGCCTGCAAGACATCATTTATGTTAGGCCGAATCATGTCTCCAAAGATGCTTACATCTCAATTCCCAGAACCTGAGAATATGTTACTTTATGTGCCAAAAGAGACTTCATATATGTGCATAATATTGACATGGAAATATTATTCTGGATCACCAGGGTAGGCCCAAGGTAATAATAAATACTCTTATAGAAGGGAAACCACAAGTCAAGCAAGAGAGAAGACTATACAACTGACTTTGAAGATGGAGTAAGAAACCAGAAGCTTAAGAATGCAGATGGTCTTTATAAGCAATAGAAGACAAGAAAGTCATTTTTTTCCTGAAGACTTGAAAACAAATGTAGCCATTCCAAATTTTAAAAATATTGTTAGAATTGCAAGGTACATGTGAGAATTTGCAACATTAATATGTTGCATGAAGATAAGGTTTGGGCTTCTGATGAGCCCTTCCCACCCAGTGGTGGGGTTGGCATTTAATGAGTGGTTTGGTGTTCATTATTTCTCCTCCTACCCTCCTTCCCTTAGAAGTGCTTGGCATCTTTTGCTCCCATCCTTGTGTCCCTATGCCCAATGTTTAGTGCCCTCTTATGAAAAGACATGCAATATTCAGATTTTAATTTTTGTGATATTTCACTTAGAATGATGGTCTCCAGCTGCATCCATGTTGCTGCCTAGGGCATGATGTTGTTATTCTTTATGACTGCATAGTATTCAATAGTATATATGTACCAAATTTTCTTTATCTAGTACGTCTTTGATGGCTACTCTGGTTCCATGGTTTTGCTATTGGGAATAGTGCTGCAAAAAACCTTCATGTGGATGTATTTTTTTGTAGAGCAATATGTGTTGCTTTGGGTATATTCCCAGAGGTGAGTTTGCTGGGTTGAATAGTAGCTCAAATTTTCATTCTTTGAGATATCTCCAAATGACTTTCCAAAAAGGCTGAACTAGCTTACTGTCGGGAGCCGCAATCACTAGTGAAAGTAAGGTAAAAGGGACCTGAAAACAGGAAAAATGCTGACTGGGAGCAAGGCCCCAGTAAAATGCGGCCATGACAGAGGCAAAGCCCCATGGATCCTGTTGACGGACCTTGCCTAACTTTGAAGGATTGCGTGCATAGGCTTGAGAATGTTCCCTCTTTAATTGAGATAATAGGTGCGCAAATGGATGATGGCATTTTACAGCAAAAATTATACATAGGCATAATGGAGGTGAAATTGCAGCAGAAAGGGTGCCCCTTAGGGTGTGTAAGGATGTTTTTTGGTAACAACAGGAGGTCAAGAAGAATGAGTAGACCACTTCCTCATAAACAACAGACCCCAGCTGAGAGCTGGTAGAAAACAACAGTTTGAGATAAAAAATAGGTTAAGATATTTTAGGATTAAATAAGTAGTTTAATAAAGATAGAATTTAGTATATTAATAATAAGATAGTAAGATAAGATAAACTAGTAAGATAAGAGTTATATAATAGTATAAGTGATAGTTAAGAAAATATAGAGACATAAGGATAGAAATAAATATATAGTAGTAAGTAAATTAAATAAGACTTAGGGTTAAGGTTTAGCTTTATAGGGTAAGGATATTATAGGCCTATAATAGAAATAGTTATAAGAAAGTTAGGAAGAAAACCAGGACGTTCATAATGTTTGACTTAAGAAAAACACCATCTGTGGTTGAAATTGTTAAAGGTCAACCTTATTGTGAGTGCAAAAAGGATGTCTGTGGGTGTTTGGTTAGCAACATAAGATACATTTGTGGGTACAGGGCTGAATGGAAAACCTATACAAGCTTGTGAAAAATAAATAAAAATTGGCAGAGTCTTGAGCTCTCCCCAGGAAGAGGATTCCTGTCGTTTTCGTCTTTTCTTTTTTGCCGCTTCCCGATTCTCCCATCTCAAGTCCTGACTCTCTCCTGGAGTTGGACTCCAGCAGCTTACATTCCCACCAACAGGGCAGAAGTGCTCCCTTTTCTCTACAGTCTCATCAACACCTGTTGTTCTATTATTTTTTTGACACTTTTTAATAATAGCTATCCTGACCAGTGTGAAGTGGTAACTCAGTGTAATTTTGATTTACATTTACCTGATGATTAGTGAAGCTGAGTATTTTTCATACATTTGTTGGCTGTGTGGCTGTCTTTCTTTGAGAAGCCTCTGTTCATGTCCTTTGCCCAATTAGGATTATTTGTTTGTTTTCTGTCAGTTCATTTGATTTCCATGTAGATATTGAATGTTAGGGTCTTTGTCAAAAACATAGCTTGCAAATATGTTTTCCCCCATTCTGTGAGTTTTCTCTTTACTTTCTGATAGTTTCTTCCGCTGTGCATAATATTTTTAGCTTAATAGTTCTCACATGTCAATTTTATTTTTTCTTAATTTGCTTTTGATACCTTGGTCATGAATTTATTTCCTAAACCATTATCTAGAGGGTGTTCCTTAAGTTTTCTGCTCAGATTCTTACAGTTTGAGGTTTCACATTTAGATCTTTGATCTATTTTGAGTTAATTTTCATACATGGTGATAGGTAGGAATCCAGTTTCATTCTTCTACATATGATTAGACAGTTTTCTCAGCATCATTTTCGAAATATGATTTCCTTTACCCAGTGTTTGTTTCCGTTAATTTTGTCAAAGATGAGTTGAATGAAAGTTGTTGGTTTATTTAAGGTGTCTACCCTGTTCAATTGGTCTATGTGACTCTTTTTTGATAGTATTATGCTGTTTTGACTACTGTAGGCTTGTAGTAAAGTTTAAAGTCTGGGAACTGGATGCCACCAGCTTTGCTCTTTTTACTAAGGAATGTTTTTGCTATTCAGGTCATTTTTTTTTGCTTCCATATGAATTTAAGTATTTTTTTCTAGGTCTTTAAAGAAAGTTACTCATAGTTTGAGAGAGGTTGTGCTGAATCTGTAGATTGTTTTGGATACAATGTATATCTTGACACTATTGATTCTTTCAAGCCATGATCATGAGGTGTTCTTCCACTTGTTTGTGTTGTCACTGATTTGTTTGAGTAGAGTTTTGTCATTCTCATTGTAAGAATTTTTCACCTCTTTTGTCAGGTTAATGAAAGGTATTCTTTTTGTGGCTATTGTGAATGGGATTGTGTTTTTTATTTGGTTCTCAGCTTCCATAGTGTTGGTGTATAGAAATACAACTGATCTTTGTGAATTGATTTGGTATCCTGAGGCTTTATTGAAGTTTTTTTATCAGTGCAAGGAGTTTTTTGACAGACTTTTTAGGTTTTATTAGATTTACATCATATTATCTGCAAAGACGGATAATTTAACCTCATATTTTTCTATTTAAATACCTCTAATTTCATTGTCCTGACTGATTGCTCTGGCAGGATTTTCAGTACTACATTAAACAAGAGTGTTGAAAGTAAATGTGCTTGTCTTGTTTCAGTTCTTAAGGAAAATGTTTCCAGCTTCTGCCCCTTAAGTATGATATTGGCTGCCAATTTGTAATAGATGGATCACATATTTTAAGGAATGTTCCTTTGATAACTAGGTGTTTAAAAGCTTTTATCAAGAAGGGATGTTATATTTTATAAAATGATTTTTCTGCATCTATTGAGATAATCATGTGGTTCTTAATTTTACATCTGTTTATGTGGATTGTATTTGATGATTTTCATATATTAAACCAACCTTGCATTCTGGTAATGAAGACCAATTAGTCATGATGAATGATCCTTATAATGTGTTGTTAGATGCAATTTGCTAGTATCTTGTTGAGAATTTTTATAACTATGTTCATCAGGAAAAATGGCCTGAAGTTTTCTTTCCTGGTTGGATTTTTACTATTTTGGTGTATCAGGATGATATCGACTTCATAGAAAGAGCTAGTGAAAATTTCTTCCCTTTCAATTGCTTGGAAAACTTTCAGTAGAATTGGCATTAGCTTTTCCTTGAATGTTTGGTAGAACTCAGCTAAGAAATCATCTGGCACAAAACTTTTGTTGACAGGGAGGTTTTTCTACTGAATCAATTTCTTAGATTATTATTGGTCTCTTTATGCTTTCAGTTTCTACCTTTTTCAATCTTGGAAGGTTGTGCATTTTCAGGAATTTCTTTTTTCTTTTCTTTTTTAGCTTACTTGCAAACAGATGTTTGTAGTAATCTCTGATAATCTTTTGTATTTCTTCAGGGTTGATTGTCACATAGCCTTTTTCTATTTGTGTTTATTCAAATTCATTCTCTCTCTCTCTCTCTCTCTTTTTCTCTCGTGCATACAATCAAGTGCTCACATGAGCACATATGTTAATCTGGCCAGGAGTCAATACATCTTATTAATTGTTTCAAAGAACCAACTTTTCAACATATTGATTCACATTCACTTTTGTATTGTTATTATTTTTTTGGTCTCTATTACATTAAGTTCTGTATTTATCTTGATAATTTCCATTCTTCTACTGGTTTTGGAATTTAAATATTCTTGTCTTTCCAAATCCCTTAGGTGTGTATTTGGTTGTTTACTTGAGATCCTTCTGTTTTCTTTATGTGTGTGTACAATGCTATCAAATTTCCTTCACAGCATCACTTTCATGGTGTCCCAGAAATTGTGATATGTTGTATTCTAGTTTTAATTCATTTCTAGAAATATTTTTGTCTTTGTCTTGAGTTCTATGTTAACCAAAAAGCCATTCAGAAGCATACTGTTTAATTTCCATGTACTTGTGTGTTTTGGGGGATGCCTGTTAGTGATTGTATCTATTATTGTTCTGCTGTGATCTGAGAAAATGATCGGTATAATTTTAACCTTTCGAAGTTTGTCATGCTTGATTTGTGTCTGAGAATGTGGTTGATTAGAGTATATTCTGTGTGCTGATGCAAAGAATGTATATTATGTACTTGTTGAGTGGAGTGTTCTGCAGATGTCTAATAGATCTAAGATTCTGTATTTCTTGGTTAGTTTTCTGCTTCAATGATCTGTCTAAAGTTGTGTGTTGGGCATACAATTATCCAACTATTATCATAAGGTTGTCTGTGTTCTCTCTTAGATTGATTTCCTATTGTTTTACAGATCTAGGTGCTCCTACATGGGGTGCATATTATTCAAGATGGATATTTCTTGCTGATGAATTGAGTCCTTTATCATAATGTAGTATTTTTACTATCTTTTAAAACTTTTATTGGTTTAAAATCTGTTATATCTGACATAGGAATAGCTACTCCTGCTTATTTTTGGTTTTTATTTGCCTGGAAGGTCTTTATCCAGCTATTTACCTAGAGCCTGTGGATATCATTTACAGTGAGGTGAATTTCTTGAAGAAAGCAGGATGGGTAGCTTCTTTACCCAATTTTTCACTCTGTACTTTTTGAGTGGTGCATTTAGTCTATTCATGTCTAATTATTGAGATGTGGGAGTTTGTTCCTATCATACTGTTGTTAAGAAATAAATCTTTTCACTTTCTTGTGTTCACTGAAGTAGTACTTTTAATTTCCTCCAAATGTTTTTGTTTTTATTTTTTGCATTCACAGTTTGGCTAACTTTTTAACACAGGAAGTCTAGCTTTGGGCCTTTCTTGACTTGTGACATGTCTTCCTCACTAGCTTAGTTATAGCTAGTTTTTGATTTAAAGTGAGACTGTGAAACTTTTCCTTTCAATTGAACACCTGAATGCCATTGTAGGGTTATATTACTTGACCTGATTCCGATCCATTTTTGTCTCAGAAAATAGGGTACCTAAGTAAAGGAGAGAAATAAGGTAACATCTTGTCAGTGAAGCAATCAGAGCACACAATATTTATCAAGTATGTTTGCCATCTTATCCAGTCATGGTTCATCGTGTCCCAAAATAATTAGAATAGTAGCATCAAAGGTCACAGATCACACAGAGCTATAATAAATATCATAATGATGAAAAAGTATGAAATATTTTGAGAATTACCAAAAGATGGCAGAGATGCAAAGTGACCACATGCTGTTAGAAAAATGGTGCCAATGACCTTACTTGATAGAGCATTGCTACAAACTTTCCATGTGTAAAAAACAAAATACCTGCAAAGCACAATAAAATGAAGTGCAATAAAAAAGGTACACCTATATTTGTATGTGTACAGCCTCCACAAGTTACTGGCTGTGACTTAATGAAAATTATTTTTAATTTCTCTGTACTTCAATTTTCTCATTTGTAAAATAGAAATTTTAATAACCAACTCACAGGGATGTTGGGAAGATAGAATAATTTACATGATAAGTGCTTATGACAGCATTTGTCACAGAAAGACTATGAATAAGCATCTATTGTGGTATACTGGAGATTCAAACCAGGCTCTATATAATGCCAAATTGTTGCACTTAATAACTTGACATTGTATTCCTTCTTTTATATACTTTAATTCCCAGATCATTTTAAATTTTGTTGCCATTGTGGAATGTGTCTGAGATTTAACAATTTCATTTTTAAACTGTTTATTTCTCATTAGCAACCTTCTTGAATTCTATTATTCAAACAGTTTTATTATTGAATTCCTAAGTTTCTTTCACAAGGAATTACATAATATAAAAACAATTATAATCTTTCTTTCAATTCTTATAAGTCTTATCTCTTTGTCTTAAATATTTATATAACTGAAACTTCAGAACACTCTTTAATAGATGTGGTAATTAAGAGAATATTTGTTTTGTTCTTGATTTTAATTAAGAAGACTAATTTTTCACTGAGTATGATGCTCATTTTTATTTTATTTTTTTTTTATTTTTTGAGTTGGAGTCTCACTCTGTCACCCAGATTGGAGTGCAGTGGCCGCTCCCAGCCACCGCAGCCTCAACCTGATGGGCTCTGGCGATCCTTCCACCTCAGCCTTCCAAGTAGCCAGAATTACAGGCATGCGCTACCATGCCCAGCTGATTTTTTTTTTAATTGTAGAGATGAGGTCTCCCTGCTCAGGCGGGTCTCGAACCTGCGGGCTCAGGAAATCCACTCACCTCAGCCTCCCAAAGGCACGGGATTACAGGCTGAGCCACCAAGCCCGGCTCTCATTTTTATTTTTAAATAGGCATTTTAATCATATGTGTATGCCTTGTTAACAAAGGGTGTATTTAACTTATTTTTCTTACACATATCATCAAAAAAGGAACATTGAAATTTACATTAATTCTTACATATTTTGAGCATTAAGGCAATCATCTGGGCTTCTTTTCCATTTGAGTCAAAGTGAAAAATTCTTTTTTAACTTTATGTTATTGAATCATTCTTATGTGCTATTTGTCTTTCCATCTATATTCAGCAAACTACACAATGCACATGTTATTAATAATAGTTTTAATAATAAATAAAAATCACTAATAAATATTGAATCCTTTACATAGATAGTCCAAGCCTTCTTCTAAATATTTTCATACTCATTTTCTTTAATTTTTTAGGGACTATTTTAATTCCTATTTTATAGATAAGTAAACCAAAGCTCAAACAGTTAGGAATTCTGTGCACTCTGACATACCTAGCAAATAACACAGATGGAATTTGAGCCTAGTCACATAATTGTAGAGCTAGCACTTTTTAATGCCTCATTCTACTTAATTGTTATTGCTCAAGATGCAGTGAAGTAGGCTGCAACTCTTAATGGCCAGGGCTAAATCTTTTTGCAAAATGTTTCCTGTTATGTCAGTGTCTCCAAGGTGTCCTACCTACATGTGCTTTCTAATATCTCTAGCATCATCAGTAACTGTATGATATCTGTTCTGTTTTTCTCTTCTCTGTGTCATTTCTATCTCTTGCTAACAAAATTATTAGAAGAAAAAATCTGAGATTTTTGTTAGACTCAGCAGACTGAACACATATGGATTATCTGTTCTCTATCTGGATGGGAGATGTTAACACATTTTTGAAGGATGAAATGGAAAAGCTGTAATTGGTTCAGAAAGCCAAAAAAGTGGAAAAGTATAAGTACTGTTAGATGTTAGGTGTGTTTATGTGGTGAGGAGAATAGTGGGAAAAACTGTAGAACTGGAACCTGAAGCCAGGATTGGTGCAGATTACTCAAAGCTTTACCATAGAAGATATATAGATGTCAGATATGAACTTTAAAGGACTCTCAATAACTTTAGTCATTAGTGAAATGTTAATCATAAGCAAAAAAGAAAACACTTTACACTTACTAGGGTGGTTAAACAAATACCCCAAAATATCAATGACTGATAAAGATTTGGAGAAACTAGAATTGTTCTACACTGCTGATGAGAATCTAAAATGGTACAGTCACTTTGAAGTACAGTTTGACAATTTCTTATAGAATTAAATGTGTACTTGCCATATGATTCAGTAAATCTTCTCTAGTATTACCCAGTATAAATGAAATGTTTTATATTTAGGACATTTATTCATAATCTTCAAATCTTGAAATAATCCAAACATTGTTTAACTGGTGACTAATACATCCAACCAATTCCAGTCAGCAACCAAAAGAAAATATTGATATACACAATAACATAGATGAATCAGAATCATATGAAACTACTGAATAATTCCATTTACATAACATTCTGGATCAGGCAATATTTTAGGAATAAAAACAAATCTGTTGTCACCAGGTTTTGGTGGCATTAAAGTGTAAGTATAAAGGAATTTTTGGGGTACGAATACCATTCTGTGTCTTGACTATCATGATACTTACACAACTGCATTTGTTTGTCTGAACTCGGGGAATTATATATGAAAAGGAGAAAATTTTACTGAATGCAGATACAAATATGACCATCCCTCATAAAATCTCTAATAATTAAAAAAAATTTTGAGAAAAAAGTAAAAGGGAATTTCTTGCTTTTCTAAAATAGGTTAAGTTCCAAAATAGTATATAGATAAATATAAAATAAACTGCACAAGTATTCATGTGGCTATTAATACTTTATTGGTGTACCATTGAGACAAATTTGTACTGATGACACTTGGACAGATAAACATTGTGCTTCTCCTCGATGGGCTTGCTGGAACTGTCAATCTTTCTGGATGGACTTGTAAAGAATTTCACACCTGCTATAGAAATAATTTGCAAATATCACAGTACCTACAAACCAACTAGTACAAACATTTGACTGCAAGTAAGGAACAGAAAAAAAAAATAGAACTTGGCATCCCATACATCATGTTTAGTCTCTGATGATAACAGTTAATATTTATTAAGATACTTTGTGACTGTTGCTTTCTTGAAATAATTGCAAGAGGTAGGTATATTATGTTGCCTGTGTTAAAGAATGAGGCTCAGAGAGATGTAGTAAATTTTCAAAGGTCACAAAATTAGTAGTTGTGGGAATTTTTCCTGACTGCCCAACTTTCCACTCTTGACCACTGTACTACACTTGTATTTCAAAGAAATCTGAGGACTGAGGAAACAGTTCTTTCTTTTGTTTTTTTAAAGATGTGTGGTACAATTCACCGTTAAGTACATAAGTGGTCATCATACAGGTTAAGTTTGGATACCCTTAATGATGTTATGTGACCTCTCTCCACTGGCAGTGTCCCACTACTGCCAATCCCTTCTTATATGATAAATATTCAGGGTCTGCTTATGAGTGAGTACACATAGTACTCATATCTTTGTTTCTATCATAAATCACTAAGTAATGTAGACTCTAATTCCATCCAAGTTTCCATGAAATTCATCATTTTGTTTTTCTTTGTGACTGCATAATACTCCATTGTGTATATGTAACATATTTTCTTTATCCAGTACACTTTTGATAGGCAGCATGATTGATTCCCTGTTTTTGCTATTGTGAATAATGCTGCAATAAACATGCGTGTGCAAGTATCTTTTTCATAGAGAAATTTGAGTTCCTCTGGGTATATTCCCCAAAAGGAGATTCCTGAATTGTATGGAAGGTCAATTTCTAGTTCTTTTAGGAATTGTCACACTGTTTTCCATAAAGGTTGAGAGGTTAAGAAAAGAGTTCTTAAATAAAGCTCTAAAAAAAAGACCAAAGAACCACAGTACATCTTATCCTTAACTTTTGTAAACCATGTTTTATGGATATCTTTTCAGTTTTCCCAAAGGCTGATAAATTTAAGTATTTTGAATATATCAGTGTTAATTTTGAGTTGGCAGAGGTAACCTAATCAATTACTGTTATGTGTTGGTACTAAAGGATATACTTTTCAATAAAATTCTTGAAATGTTAAAAAAAATTTGCTAGACTCTTAAATATTTCTCCCTTTCCAATCTTTTCCATTTCCATAAAAGCTATTCTCACTTCACCATGTTTGAGTCAATGACTTAGGGAATCACACAAGATTCTTTTCTATTCATTTTTATATTGCAATAAATGCAATCACTGTCTAGGCAGTTTTTATCTACAAAAAAAATATTGAATGTTTACTCTAATTCATTTTTACTAGCCATGACTTGGCCAAAATACTATTATTAATCCCATGGAAAACTGCAGCTAGTTTTTTTTTTTTTTCTTTTAGTCTTAAGTCCACTTCTACGCCCTACAATCCATGAAATATGAAAAGAAGCAAAATATTTTTTTTTTAAGTGAATCCAATCACATTATGTCTTTGGTCAAAAATTCTGGGTCCATAAGGTCCTTCTCTGAGGTTACCTTGTCTCCACACTACTCCCTGTGTACTGCTCTAGTTACACTGCAGTCAAATTGCTTTTCTTTCTATAACTTAAACATTACTTGTTTTCAGACTTTCTCTTTTGTTGTTTTTGCTTTGTTTTCACTTTTAACTAATCTTTCCCTGTTATTATATTGGCTATATTCCTGCTCATATTTCATTTAAATGCTATGCCTTCTCATCTGAGAGGGCTTCCCTGAACCTGAGAGCAACAATCTCAATCCATATCTGCTACCTTTATAAAAATCAATACAGCAGGGAGAACCCTGAACCCAACATGGTTCCTGGTTAAGACAGATACCTATAAAAATTTTGTAAGTGCATAAATAAATGTTGCAATTACCCAAGACTCTCAGAATGCTTTAACCATATTATTTCAACCTTTTTTTTTTTTTTTTGCCTAGAATTAATGGTTTAAGGACCTGTATCAGGGATGACCCAAGTAAATTATCTATATTCCTATATTATTCTATGACAGTAAAGGAATATGTAATCTTTTTATTATGGCCTACCACCCACCATATCTGTTAAGTTAAGCTGCTTCCCTAGATCTACATGAAGCTATAGAGTGCTCAAAGGCCAGACTGACAGGATAAATAGCAAGAGAATCCTCTTTAATATGGAATAAAGCTCTCAGGTCACTGATCTTGTAAGGACTCAATTTAAACTTGAAAATTGAATCTAAACCTTTAAAATATAGTTGAAATATAAAATCATACTTACTATTTTAACTGCAAATCCTTTTAGATTTTAATGAAATGTTCCCGTTCAAGACTAGAGGAGGATGGCTATAGCAGGGAAGAGTGATACATACAAATTTCTAAATATACAGGAATGTAGATTTTTAGCGTGATTTTCTGCCTTACAGTGATGCTAATGTTTTATTGTTTTAGATTTTATTTTAAATGATCCTTGAAGTCTATAAGTGCCACATTAAGAACTTTATGCCTTGAGTGGTTGTTACAGCAGAAGTAGAAATAAATTTCTTAAGATATTTCAGAAACCCCTCCAGCTTTTACTCTATTATTGTTACTAATATACTACTTAGAATAGTTTTACTACTCAGCTGGGAGTATAAGGAAATTGAAAACAATATGCATGCCTTATGTACTAAGTGAACTGCTATAAACTATGTTATACAATCCTGACCACACTAGTAAATCACATGATAATGGGTTTTTCTATTTATTAATGTTGTAAAATTGCCTCTAAGAGGCCCACTCAATTTGAGAAATTGAAGATAATTTTGCTCTCTTTTTCTATCATAGAAAAATACGTATTTTTCAAAAATATGTATTATTCAAATACAACAACTGAACATTGCCAGAATCACTAAGTAAGTTTTTTTATTATATTGTCTCTGAATCCTTGCATCAAATAAGATTATATTAATTATTTTGAAACTATGTAAATGTACACTTCAGAGCTAGTTGGGAATATATTGGAGAGTTCACATTGATACTAAAACTCAAAACAGTTGCTTGTTTTGTTTTATTCTTTTTTTTCATCATGTTGGGTTGTTTCAGCTTTTAGTAAATGTCTATTTAGAATTATACAGAGAAAAGCAGGTATAAATAGCACAGATTTTAGCCATAGTTCCACTTAGCCAGTTAATATTATCAATCTGTTGATTAGACGGAGATATAATAAATAGGAATTTTTCACAGATTTGGTTATGGAAAAAAATAATTCAAAACTAACATCAAATCTAATAGTCTACAACTAGATAGAAATATAGCTTTATTTAAAATTTTTAAGTAATTCCTGCAATATTAAAATATAAAGTATAAGTTATAAAATGCCTGAGATTACATATACATATGCATATTTTTTTAAATTGAGAAGATACTTAATCTAAAATAGCCATTATTGTGTTCCTAAGAAGATAATGCTTTAATAAAATTAAACCTTATTGGTGTAAACATTGATGAGAAATTCTAATTAGACATTTCATGAGTTGTAGACACATTTTTATTCCTCTCTCATTAGCATAATCACAGATAGCAATTTACAAAGATGTAAAATTCTAACATTTCACAATCTAACCACAATTTTTCATTGTTTCAATTGTTGATATATTTTGTCCTACTCAAATTATTTATTGGATTTTTCCATACTTTGATTGCTAACTTTTCCTTCATAGTTTAACAACGTTCTCCAAGATTTACTTATCTTAATTCATCTGCTGTACCAAACCTTGTAATTCCAACCACTCTGTTCCATTTACTTAAGACTTGTGAATCCTTTTTCACTTCTGGCAACTCCAATTCTAATCCACTTCTACAACCTTCTTCCCTTTTGATGACTAAGTTCATATGGACTTCAGAATTGGCAATGCTAATGATCCAAATCTTTAGGGGGGACACATCAATCAGGTTACCTGAACTCAAATCAGCCAAAGTGGGGACCAAAAGAAGGCCTAAACTGTTCCTATATGATGACCATTTGTATAACTAATTCTGAATTGTTCATCACATCTTTAAAATAAAAAAATAAAAAATATTTCCAGAAACTAGCAAGCTCTAAGAAGAAAAATTTAGTAGGAAGCAGTGATTGGACTGAGTTTTAGGGAAAACATCTCTGACAATGTGGTATCATACAGAAATCTTAAAGAAGTGTGAGGGAGAGACACATATAGATATCAAGGAGGAGTTTCCAGGCAGACAGAACAGTAAATTCTTCTACCAGTTCAATGCAATTTTTTTTTAAAAAAAGAATTAACAATGAGCCTAATTCTTAAGAACAGAAACTCTTGTATTTCGCTTTTTGAATTGGAATCCAGCTATATCACTTTCAAGTTGTATGCCCTTTGATAAATTATTTTTAATTGGGAGGTCATTCTGGGATGATGCTAGGACTTTAGGTTTCTATGCAAGCAAAGACAAGCCCAGTATAAACAGCAAAATGAAATTAGAGATTTTGCCAATCAGAAACGGACCCTAAGTAGGGTCTTTTTACTTTAACTAGGGTCTTTCCATTCTTATCAATTAAATATCTTTTGTTTATCTTACTTCCACTTTTAGCCTATAAAATCTCTCTGCCTATATTGTGGTGAAGTTTTCTAACCACTTTTGGTTTTGAATGCTGCCCAATTCATAAATCTTTTATTGCTCAGATAAACTTCGTTAAATTTGTCTAAAGTGTTTCTTTTAACTCCTTGAACAAGTTAATTAACTTCAGTTCATATCTGTAAAATTTCAATAGTACTTCTCCTTATCTTCAGGAAATAGTAGTTGTGAGGATTTAATTAGTAAGTATGTGTAAAATATTTAAACAAATCTCTGAAATATAGCAAACGTTCAATATAGTTTAGTTTTTAAAGCCAGTTGAAGTGGTCTACTTTCATCAAATTTGACTTTTTTATAGGTTGATTTCCTTTTACTTCTATAGTAATGGTATTTTGTGACTTTCTTCCAATCTCTTTTTATATTACTATGTAAACTTTTTCCTTCGACTTGCCAGCAAATAATCTTTTGACCAAATGCTCTTTCAGAATTTATTACTTTAATCTACCTATACATCCAATAAGCTTCATGACCTCAGCATTCTTCTCTATCAGCCCTCACAGAATAAGTAATTTTATTCAGTCCGGATCCCATGATTGCATGCATACTGCCCAAGTGCTGACAATCTTCAAATTTTTATCTGTAGCTGAGATCACTCACCCTATACCAGACTTCAGCTACTAATTGGGCATCTCTATTAGGACTTACATATAAGAGGCATTACAAACTGAATATGGCTAAAACTACTACAAATCTCCCACCTCATCCTTAAATCTGTTCTATAGTTGAAGACTTTCTCATCTCAGCATTTTAACTTAAGACAAAACTCTTAGAATCACTCTTGATTCTTTTATTTCCTCAGACTTCACATTCAAAACGTTAGCAACTCCCCTTAACTTTACTTCCAAAAGTAGGCAAAATTTAACTCAAATCCCTATGGAGGTACTCAAAGACCTATCCTACTGCAATGGTCTTTCATTGACTTATTTGCCTCCTTCTTCAACTTCCAACCGAATACAACCTGTGTACATGACAACAAAAAGGATTCTCTGAATTAGAAATAATGTTTAACACTTCTCTGATTAAAAGAGACTTCAAAAGGCTCTCCACTGTCACCAAAATAAAAGGTAAACTTTTTACTATGGCCTACAAGGCCTATAAGATTTGACTACAATCTAAATTTTTATGTTTGTGGTTCCTCCATCCACGGTGTCCAGTCACATTGATTTATATTTTGTCCCTTGAAAACATCGAACTTCTTTTTATCTCAAGGCCTTTTGATGTCATTTACTCTAATTGGAATGTTCTTTCTCAGGAGCTTCCATAGCTGCAGACTTCTCATTATGGAAATCTCAAATCGAATGAAGACAGTCATCTTAATGGCAAACATACACATAGCAGAATAGCAGTTATGGCCGTAAATAAGGGCATGGGCTTGGCCCACATCACCTGGATTTGCATTTTAATTTTTTATTTGCTTCTGTAAAAACAAATATACATTAAACATAAGAGACTGAATTTTCCCTGTTAAATACAAGGGAAGAGTTTGTTGTTGTTGTTTTAGAACATTCACTTTAGAAAACTTGTGATTTTATGTGTGCTTTTTCTGTCTCACTAAAACATATGTAAATCTTTTTCAAATAAACCTTTTACCAGATTTATAGTCCAGGAATGCCTTTCTCTAGAACTTGGGAAGCTTCTTTTAGATACGCAATCACCAAGGTAGAAAACATCCCTATCTCCCTGTTTTTGTGGGAGTGTAGAGAGCCTAAGTTTGGTAGGTGTCTCAGTCCAATTTGCAAGACTACTTTTGTGATATAGATATAAGTAGTTTATTTTTCCTTTGGATAAAGACAGTTGACTAACAGAGAAGGCACCACAATTACCAGGTGAATCTAAGAAGAACCGTGATGTAGCAAATGGTGCTGATTTTTTTTTTTTTTACTTGGGTATTAGTTAGTTGTGTTTCTTTTAACTTGGGTATTAGTTAATATTTATCTTGAGAACAAGTATGTAGTAGGTTGTATCTGCTTGGTTATGAGAGTTTCTTTCTGTTTTTGCAATCTCTTAGCA
This sequence comes from Carlito syrichta, assembly GCF_000164805.1. NCBI lineage: Eukaryota > Metazoa > Chordata > Mammalia > Primates > Tarsiidae > Carlito > Carlito syrichta. Next base: position 206,799 of record NW_007256091.1, read on the forward strand.
GATGGTTTGTGATGAAAATCACATTCTGGTTTAATGATTATTCAATAATAAAACTGTGTCTTTTATCTTCTACCTTTGTGGGTATGTTTTTCTAAGTTAGGATGAAATTTTGTTTTTAATTACATTTACAACACTTACAAGCTGTGAACTAGCAAGTTATTTAATGTTTCCACCTCATTTTCCCCATATGAACAATTGGGAGTTATAAAAACTCGTACTTTTTTTTAGGGAGACATGCAAATTAAAACATTTAAAGAATAGTATTTGGTACATTGAAAATGCTTGATATATATTAGTGCTGTTATTATTATAACAGCATACTAAAATCCCTAGTGATACCAGAAATCAACTTTATTCATTTTAATTTTTACCAGTTTATTATGTCTGCTTCTCTTACAAAGCTCTGCCTGTTTCTTTATCATTATAATTCAAGTATACTAATAAACATTAATAAATCTTTGTTTACTAATTTACAGGAAACTTGAAGAACCAAACTGGAATATAACAAATACCATTAAGAGAGAAGCCATTCCCTCTTCTACCTTCTTCACAACCTGCCAGAGACATGAAGATATCTGTATTTATATCATCTATATCTATATCTATATAAATATGCCTTGGAGGTCATTTACTTTTAGAAATAGTCTTTATATAGCTTATGGAAAATATATATAGCTTATGGAAAGTATGACTTTAGATCCCTAAGAATAGCATATATTCAGTATATTTGGTTTTAAAAGAATAAAAATTTTGATATAGTTCACAATATATTTTAAAATTACAATGCTTAAGAAATGTTGAATTTACCTGGAAGATCCATTTATGTGGGAAAATATCTTATTTTAACCAAGAACAGATAAATTGAGTGTTAAGTGTTTTGTTGTCATGCCTTTTTGTCCTGAATTACAGACATGTGCAAATATGTGCCTATTAAATGTGCATGCATGCATACATGTGTAGATGCCTATTAGTAATACATTTTATTTTTAACCACAATTAATTTGGGTTTGTATGTACAAAGCAGAATAAAGGTAAAATTTTAGTCACACTACAGTGATATAGTCTTTACAGTTTAATGAAAATGCAAATGAGCTTGCAACTTAGATTAATAATACATGTCTTTATGCACTGTATGTAGTAAAAAAAACCTCAGGTAAATGAGTAATAAATTTCAGTTCAATTTCAGTATTTGGTGGTACAGTATACACTTTATGGGATATAAAAATTGGTTATTGTCTCATACTAACTAAAAGGTTCTATTATAAACAAAATATTCACATAAAATAATTATTGTTAGTAGCTCTTTCAGAATACTTTATATATTCATTGTATTATTCACATAAAAGAATTTTGACACAGTCGTGCCTACAAGTTTAGAAATCCAAGTACACCAAATTCATATTTCTCTTTAAGTGAGTCTTGTGTCTTTTCTCCTCTGTTAAATTTATTGCTCACAGGTTTTCATTTCTGAACTTACACTTTTACTATGGAGGAAGAAATAAAAGAGAAAGGAAGGTAATAAGTGAATAAACAATTTTTAAAAGCATAACTTTGAAAAATTTCTTGACTTAAAATTAGCCTTTACTTTCATATAAGACCTTGGGGATTTATGATATTACAATTGACAGAGAGATGTAGGAATTTTGATTTCTCATTTTCATTTCTTTTATGGTGGCACCCTTACTTAAGGAAAGTCATTGTCCATCTTCATTTAGAATGAGATACTTACCAATTATTTTCAAATATTCCTTGTTTAATAAAGCCTCCAGGTTTTCTACAGGATGATTTCCCCTTAAAGCAGGATGAAAATATCTCTTTCAGTAGGGACTATGGCCAACAGCAGCTCTGTTGTTCATAATCTTATTCCTATATCATGGTGTGCTAAACATGTTTCACATTATCTGACTGGTCATAGCTACTTTAAGAGGAAGTATGCAACTCACATTCTTTGCTGAAAGGTGTGGCCTTGGTGATCATATTTTTAATACATAGGCCTACTTGCAACCCCTACTACAGCTAATTGGGTCAGGATTTTGTCCACGCCAAAAAAAAAAAAAAAGAGAGAGAGAGAGAGAAACTTGATTTGAAAAGATGAGATAGCATTAAAAGATTTACTCTCATTATTCTGGCCTGAATGTAAATTAACTGACTGACAATGGTTGTCAGAGTTAAAGAGAGTGTCTTGAAGGTAGATTGAAGGCTATGATAAGCCAAAGCCATGAACACACTGAAGTCATAAGGGAACAGAAATTATAAATAAACAGAGAAAATAAATGAATTAAGAAGAAGAGCTCATGTGGTACACACCTGAGTCATGTCCTTGGTAGGGTACCAGAGTTGAGATTGCTATGGCGAAGTCCTAGCACAGATCAGAGCTAAGCATTAATATCCAGTCTAAGCTTCATTAGGATTGGCTTAATGAAATATCTTCTTCTTGAATTTCTATTATTTTAGACTTTTGCTCTTACCATAAATAACACTTTGCTAAACCTAGCCTCATGAGTCCTCTATCCCATGGAACAAAAAAATATCTAAGACACACAGTTAATGTGACATTTTAACTCCGAGTAAAATGTAGCTTTTCAATCAAATGTAGTACTTTCAAAATCTTCATTTGAAACTTTTTGTTGCCCATGGTATATAATCTCAGCTGGTGTTTCATTATGTCTTTTAATTACAGGGTTTTAGGACTAAAAGTAACAGTAAACATAACCTCTTTTTATGTTACCATTTTAAAGAACAGGAATTTAGAATCCCAAGTAAATTTTGTGACTTGCTCAGGGTTATACTGCCTTAATCAATTTAGCAGAGTCTAGAACTCAGTTGTTCCAATGCCCAATAGAAAAGCAGGAGTGAAGGAGAGAAAGAGAAAAAGAGAGAGAGTAGAGACATAAACAGAGGTGGAGAAAGATAATGTGAGAGAAATCATATAAATAAGACATTTTTTAAAATCGCTTGAGAAACTTATTTTAGTATCTACTCAGAAGTTAATTTCGGTTTTGGTATTTTCTTTGATACCAACAGGAACCTATTTAAAAAGAATAACCTTCCATTCTTAGGTAGGAAGCAACTAGGACCTTAACATAGGGTGTTAATATCATCATGGACGAAGCAGCAGCACAGTTGTTTCTTAAAGAATAGTGGTGTCTTGAAAAATCCTGGAGGAAGGAGAATGTTGAGAAAGAGATTGGCAGTATTGTGACACTTTCAGGGGAGGGGTGTCACATAACATCAATAAGGGTACCCAATCTCAAACCAGGCAAAGTGGCGAGAAAGAGAAGGCCCAGACTTTACCTGTATGATGACCACTTATGTACCTAATCCTGAATTGTACCCCACATCTTTAAAATAAAAAGAAAAGAAAACTAGACATCAGAATTGTAAGTCTTTATAGATCTCATAAGAAGCACAGGCACCTATCAAATATTGTTACAATGAACTATACATATTATAGTGTGTATACATAGTTATATTGAGGGCCTAAAAGATTTAATCCATTGAAAATCTTATATTTCTTAACTTACAAAAAAGCTTAATACAAGTCTTAGTTCATTTCGTGCTCTTATAACAGAATACCACAGATTGTGTAATTTATAATGAACAAAATCTATGTCCTATGGTTATGGAGACTGAGAAGTCTAAGATGGAGGGACTGTCATCTGGTGAGAGGCTTCATGCTGGATCATCCCATGACAGAAGGTAAGAAGGGCAAGACAATAAACACAAGGGAGAAAGGAAAGGAAACCAAACTCATCCTTTTAGAAGGAACCTACTTCTGTGATCACTGCATTCATTCTCTCATGAGGGCAGAGTCCCCATGATCAAATTATCTCTTAAAAATCCCACCTTTCAATATTGTTGCACTAGGGATTACGTTTCCAACACATGAATTTTGAAGGAGACATTCAAACCATAGCACCATTTCAATTTCAGAAATACATTGTTAGATCTTGCTTGTCATGAGAGTGCATGTGAAACTAAATACATTGTTCTTTCTTCTTTTTCTCATCATTAATGCTAAGGGAGAGTTTTGTGGTGTACTTTAGGAGGGTATACACCAGAAATGATTTTTAGCAGAAGAAATATAATAAATTTTGCCTTTCTGTTTATTATATTATTGTCAGAGGAGAATTTATATGTCAGGGAAAGTTAAGGTATTTTAATGCAGAAAGCTGGGAAACAGAAAGAAAGGATGGGAAGGCTCAATCCAAAGATGGTGTTCATAAATTAAGGTTTGGGCCAGGGAAAGTTTTGATGATCCAACATGTAAATTTAATTGTGAAGTCAATTTATCTAGCTTCTTAGTCCATTCCTATTTGTTATTTATGCTTTTAATTTTGGCTTCGACAGGAGCTGTAAGTTTACTGAAAGAAATAAATATGAGATTCTCTCTGGGTTTGCCTTAGGGAATCAAACTGATTTCATACATCTTTTTCCTTTTCCTTGAACTGGATTAGACGTTTTGAAGATATAAATATAACTGTGGAATGGAAAAGAGATTGTTGAAGACCTAATGTGATTAGCTTTATCTTCAAAACAGTTATCTTTCCTTCAGAGTTAAAAATGACTTATTCTTGGAGTTCAGTGGAAAGAAGAAAATATTTTCTATAAGTACAAAAAGCTAAGTAGTAACAGTTTTTAGGGATTATATGGAAATCCTGGAGAGCAATAATCAGAAAAGAGTAAGCAGAGCAACTGCTACATGAATTTGGGCTTAAAAAAATAAACTGAAGAGTTTATTTTTCCCACTCTTAAAGACATACACATTTCCTACCACACCATACACACAAAATTTACAGAAGCTGACCAATCAGGCTACAAAAATAGGTCTTGTTATTTTAAAGATCTTAATACTTTTCACGGAATAACATATACAATATAATTAACATTTTTATTTTAAAAAACAAAATTTTGATAATAAAACTATTTTTGAAAGCATTATTTAGTAAGTCTTTAACCTGGTATTGGTTTTTAAAATTTGCTTCCAGATGCTAACTATATTTATATCATGTTAACAAAAACCCTTGTGAGAAACTAGAGAACTTATGGAAGCTATTAAGTGTAAAAGTTATGACAGTAAAAATGTAGACTAGAGCATACAATTAAACCTATAAATATTAAATTACATGTATTTGAGATTGACCCATATTTTTTAAATTTGTGTTATTTATTTATAAATCATATAACCAAGCAATCCTGTGGTGCTGATATATTGCCCGACCAATGGACAATTTCAAGGATTAGAAGCTTTCATTTGTGAGTAAAAGGGATGTTCCAGTTTATTTAGGAAATTTTGTACATAATCTTATCTACTTTTGTTGTGGGGTACAAGTGAGGATTAAGTCGGCAGCATGCAAGTCAACTTTGGGCTTCTATTTCTCACTCTTCCTGGTAGTGGACCAGGTACCCTTTCTGTTGCCATGTCTTCCCTCCCTTGCCTCCCTCCCTTCTCTAGCAGTGCCCCGCACTGCTGATCCCACCCTTGTGCTAATATGACTAGTGTTCAGGGTCCACTTATGAGTGAGAACATGTAGTATTCAGTTCTTTGTTTCTATGATAGTTTGCTTAGTATGATGGTCTCCAAATTCATACAAGCGGCTATGAAGTCCATGATATTTGCAAATTATGCATCTGACAAAAGCCTAACATCCAGGATCTATAAGGAAGTCAAACAAGGTGAAAACCAAAAACTCCATTAAAAAATTGGCAAAGGACTCGAACAGATACTTCTCAAAAGATGACATAGAAGCAGTCAACAAACACATGAAAAAAAGCATGGTCCCACTAATCATCAGAGAAATGCAAATCAAAACTACCATGAGATACTACCTAACTCTGGTAAAGGTGACTATCATTAATAAGTCAAAAAACAACAGGTACTGAAATGGTGCAGAGAAAAGGAATGCCTCTACACTGTTGGTGGGAATGCAAGCTAATTCAGTCTCTATGGAAAATAGTGTGGCCATTCCTAAAATAACTAAAAATTAACCTTCCAAATGATCCTGCAATCCCTTTCCTGGGAATATATCCAGAGGAACATAAACCATTCTACCAAAAACACACCTGAACATGCATGTTTATTGCCGCACTATTCACAATAGCAAAAATGAGGTTTTCAGTGACATGTACAGTGGTGGAATCTCCAGGATGTCTCCAGAAATGAAAAAACTAATTGTAATAATGGTTTTTCTTGCAAGTGAAGAAAGTTATTTCTGATGTTTCTGTAATGTAATATCCAACCTCACTCTTATACCAACGTTAAAGAGTTTTCTAAATAAAGACCAATCCAAGAACAATACTACAGCTTAGTTCCCCTTAAGAATCATTTTTCCTTCTTTGATAGTCTCTCTCTCTTTATACATAAATTTCCTCAAATAATTTCTCTCAACACCTCAAAATCCTTTCATCCTTTTTTAAAAAAGAAGAAAATTATTTCTACCAGAATATGCTTAATTATCTCATAAACTTTAGCAATTTACTAAAGGTTACAATTTTCCAAGATGTAAGGGTATTTCTTAATATTAGTTTAAAAAAGTATGTGTTTATGGTTAAACAATCAAATATGATTTTACTAAAATCCTTTTTCAAAGAGAAATATTCTCATAATTTTTTTTTTTAAATAACAGAAAAAAAGAAGACAGAAGAAAGGAAATAAGTTACAATCTAGTATCTTATGAGGATAGATACAAAAATCCTTAACAATATATTGCCAATGAAAACAGCAATATCAAAATGAGACATGTTAACACTAGAAATACAAGGATAACTTGGCAAAATCAATCACCATATTAGCAGAATGAAGAAATGAAATTCAGTAAGATGAAACTCCAATTTATAATATACAATTGCAACAAATATGGAATGGAAAAGAACTTCCTTCACTGATAAAGAGCTTCAGCAAAACAAAATGGACAAACAAAAAACACACAAAACTATAGTTATCATCATACTTAATGGTCTAAAGTTAAAATTTTCCTCATAATATTAAGAATGAGGCAAGGATGTCTGTCATTACATCTATCCAACATTATAAAATAAGTATTAGCCAGTTAATTAAGGTAAGAAAAAGTAATAAAAGACACAATAACTAGAAATCAACATGCCATTATTTTCACACAAAATAATTGTGCACATGAAAATCCTATAGAACCTTCCAAAAAATTATGTAAAAATAAGTGGATTTAGCCAGGATGCATGAAAAATGTTATATTACAAAATTAATTGTATTTATCCATATTAGCAATGAATAATTAGAAAACACAATTAGCCGGGCTCGGTGGCTCAGCCTGTAATCCCGCGCCTTTGGGAGGCTGAGGTGAGTGGATTGCCTGAGTCCACGGGTTCGAGACCCGCCTGGGCAGGTGAGATCTCATCTCATCTCTACACTAAATCAAAAAATTAGCCAGGCATGCTAGCACACGCCTGTAGTTCCAGCTACTTGGAACCAAGGCTGAGGTGGAAGGATCGCCGGAGCCTAGCAGGTCGAGGCTGTGGTGGCCGGGAGCGGCCACTGCACTCCAGTCTGGGCAACAGAGTGAGACTCCAACAAAAAAAAAGAAAAAAGAAAAGAAAAGAAAACACAATTAATACCATATCATTCTTTAAATGATAGATTACAAAAACATCTATGTATTCAGCATTAAATCTGACAAAGTATGCACCAGACTTCTGTACTGAATGTATAAAACATCTTTAGGATAAATTGTAAATAACTCAACTAAGTGGAAAAATAATAAATGAAAAGATATATCATCTTTTTTAAGAGTTGGGAGGTCTCAATATATGGCCTAGACTGGCATGGAACAACTAGTCTCAAGGAATTCTTCACTTCAGCCTCTTGAGTAGTGGGGATAACAGGCATGAGCCACCAGCCTCAACAATCCATGTTCTTGAATAGGAAGACATAAGATTATTAATTTGTCTATTCTTCCTAATTTGATCTATACATTTAACAATATCCCTGTCAACATCCCAGGAGAGTTTCATGAAGGATCATAAAACACATATAAAAAGAAAAAATCTAGAAGTTCCGAAATCAATTTGGAAATGAGGAAAAAATGCACAAAACTTATATGTCCTAATGTCAAAAACTATATGTTCTTGTACTAAAATCAGAATCAAAAACAGTGAAATACTGGCAAAAGAAAAATAATGATAATAAAATATAACACAAATCAGTTATATATGATCAATCAGTTGATTTTTTGGTTGGGTTTGTTTTGTTTGGTCATTTTAATATTTTTAAATTTCATGTTCTTTGAGAGACAAGTTCTTATTATCTTGCCCAGACTGTAATACGGTGATTATTCACAGATGAGATCATACAGCACTATAGCAGTGATTATAGCAGTACGCTAATTAATTTTGTAAAGTTATCCTTGTATTTCTAGTATTAACATTGTCTCATTTCAATATTGCTGGATTATTCACAGATGTGATCATACTGCACTATAGTCCCGCAAGTGCAAGGCTCAAGTGTTCCTCCTGCCTCAGCCTTCTGAACAAATAGTGTTACTGGTGCACACCACTGTGCCTAAGTTGATATTTTAATGAAGGTGTCAATTCAACTAGAAAAGTAAAGTCTTTTAAAGAGAGAGTGTATGAGAAAGAGAGTGAGAGAGAGAAGAGAAGAGAAATGAAAAGGAAAACAAGAAGAAACATATACTTGAGATGGATATCATTGTCCTACATATAAAATTCAGAATTATATATCTTCTAAAAGAAAACTTTTGTAGTTGTGTCTTGGACCAGGTAAATGTCTTCAGCCTGATACCAAAAAAATCCCTAATTTTTTAAAAAGTAATTATAAGTTGGACCTTACCAATTTTTTTTCCTCATTAAAAACACATGATTAAGGAAATTCACAAACTAGAAAAACTAAATTTGTAGTGTATACACTGACAAAGGATTCAGTCAAATATAAAGAACACAAAAAATTACATAATAAAAAGTTAAATAACCAAATTAAAAATGGAAGGAAAGATTTTAACAGACACTTTACCAAAAATGTCAATAATCACATAATAAAATGCTCAAAATAATTAGCTATAATCAATAACAATTTTCTTATCCACTAGAACCACTAAAATGAAAAAAGAATGCCACCAAATTTTGCTGGTAATGTGGAACAGCTGGAACTTCATATATTGTTGCTGGAAATGTAAAATGGTAATTTTTAATAAAATTAAGTGTACACCTAATCTCAAAGTCATCAGTTCTTCTTTGTGAGTGTTTACTAAGAACTGAAAACATATACCTACCAAAAGACCTGACCAGCAATACTTATAGCAATCTTATTTATAAACAGAATACAACTAAGTGTTAACAAAAGAATAGATAAAGTATGAAGAATTGTTACAACAAAAGAAAACTTAGTAATTAAAAGTAATATACTCCTGATATGTGCAGCAACATAAATGAATCTATGTTGAAACAAAGTAGATATACACATATAATACCTAATGCATGATTAATACGAAGATAAAAAAAGGTGAAATTGATATATGGTGAAAGTGTTTAACAGTTATGGGCAGGGAAATTGAGCAGAAAGGAATGCAAGGAACTTTTCGGTGGTGATGTAACCAAAGTGGGTTACATGAATGCATACAATTGTTGTCAAAATTCTGTCAAAACTATACACAAGATTTTATATATTTTTATACCTAAAATCTAGAATATTGTATAGAAAAATACTTTTTTTTTTACCTAGAAAATACCAAAATAATAATTTCAGAACGATAATTTCTCTTCATTTTCCTTCATCTACTGCTTCATCATACAAGCATTTCTTTTGTATCGGCCATGTTCTGGGCACTGTTCTAGATGCTGCAAATATAGTAGTGCACGCAGTCCTTCATTGATGTAGAACTTTGCAGTACACTATGTAGTGAACAGGACACAACAGAAATATATACAAATATATTTTTACTATATAGAATGGTAATAAATGTTATGAAGAAAAATAAAGCAAAAAGGGGAAACAGAATGTGCACTGATAATATTTTTAACCTCTCACTAATCAGAAAAAAACTGGAGATTTTTTTCAAACCTCATGAAGCCCTGACTCCTTGTGTTAGTATTCTTTAATAGAGTTTCTGACAACAATTGTAGAACTTTCTGTGGTGCCTCCCCTATCTTTTCTGTTTGTGTTACTATAGCAGAATATCTGAGCCTAGGTAATTTATTTATTTTTTATTTTATTTTTATTTTATTTTGTTTTATTTTTTGAGTTGGAGTCTCACTCTGTCGCCCAGACTGGAGTGCAGTGGCCGCTCCCGGCCACCGCGGCCTTGACCTGCTGGGCTCCGGCAATCCTTCTGCCTCAGCCATCCAAGGAGCTGGAACTACAGGCGCATGCTACCTCGCCTGGCTAATTTTTGATTTATTGTAGAGATGAGGTCTCGCCAAGATGCCCAGGCGGGTCTCAAACCCACGGGCTCAGGCAATCCACTCACCTCAGCCTCCCAAAGCGTGGGATTACAGGCTAAGCCACCAAGCTGGGCTGAGCCTAGGTAATTTATAAGGAACAGAAATTTATTTCTTACAGTTCTAGAGACTCATTAGTCCAAGATCAGGGCATTGCACCTGGTGATGGCCTTCTTGCTGTGTCCTTACATGGCAGAAGGTAGAAGGGCAAGAGATAGCCAGATGCTGCATAAAGTCTCTTTTAAAAGGGCCTTTATGCCATTCATACTGGAGAAACCTGGACCCCTCATTCCCTAATCACTCAAAGAGTCCACCTCTTAATATTATCACATTGGCAACATCTCAATTTTGGCAAGGACATTCAAACCATAACATCCCCTAAATCATTGAAATGTGCCCTTTATATTGCTGAATTTAAAGTATCGCCAAAAATAGAAATAAATATAAATTGCGTTCCTTGTCTAGTAAGTGGTTTGACATTCATCACCTCATTTGAAATTTATGAAAACACAACTCACAAGCTAATTGTTTATTTACTGCTTATATTATATCATTTTCAGTATTGTTCTATTTCTCTTGTTCTCCATAGTACATTTGAATATTTTAAAAAGAAATCTGCAAATACACAATATAGTCACTTTACCTGACCAGTAAGATACTATCTCCAAGTTGGGCTCGATGGCTCAGCCTGTAATCCCGCGCCTTTGGGAGGCTGGGGTGAGTGGATTGCC
>NW_007256091.1:218319-225496 GCF_000164805.1 Carlito syrichta
AAAAAAAAAAAAAAAAAAAAGATACTATCTCCACAGTGTATATGTCCATAATGTATTGTCAATGAAAAGTTCAAGATAAATAACAGAAATCAGGGTATAATCCTGTAGAGTATGAGTATGGCATCAGTATGTTTTTAGGTCAGTGTAGTGTATTTATTACTTTTTGTCCATAGTTTCTGGCTTAAAACTCCCATGGCTCTTACTATAGTCTTTTGTTATAATGTTGGGGTTGGGGTGTTTTAGGACTCAAGAACAGGCATCTGGAAACAGAATTTTTCTCTCTCTCTCTGACCTTCTCCTGTTTTCTTTATACCTGCCTACGGCAGGATTCGAATCAGATTGTGGGTCAAAAGAACCTCATTCTAGAGAAGGTCCTTCCTCCAATCCTTCGGAGGAAGGATTGCTACACAGAGAGGTCAAGAAGAACCTGAACAAACACGCTTTGCAGAGTTTTCCCACTCAATTTATTAGTATGAGACCATACCTCTGTTTGTCCAATCATATTTCTACATGGCTGCCTTTCATAAAATTCCCAAAGGATATAGTTTGACGAGCTTCCAGATAGCTGAACAGAAGGAGGTTCCTGGAGGGTGGCATGGCCAGGGAGGGCATGAAAGCTCCACACCTTACCCTATGCATCTCTTCATCTGTATGCTTTGCCAGAACCTTTATAGTAAATTTGTAAATGCATTTCCCTAAGTTCTATAAGCAAATTAATTAAACCCGAAGTGGGGATTGTGAGAACCCCAACTTGAATCACTTTGATCAGACGTTCTAAAGGCCTAGTGTTGAAGGGGGCAGAGTTTAAGGACTGAACCCCCAACCTCTGGAATCTGACACTACCTCTAGATAGTGTTGGAAATGAATTGGAAGACAGCTGTTGTCTGCTCCTTGATATGTAGGGAAAAGCCCTCCACACCTTGATCACAGAAGTCTTCTGTGTTGATAATTGTTGTGGTGGTATGAGAACAAAAGCAAAACATGATCTGAGAGAGTTTTTCCCAAAACAACCAGTATAAAAGGAAGATAACATAAATATGTAAGTATATGTATCACTGTGCAAAATAGCCACGTGTCAAAATGGAGAAACTTTTACTTTTTACTTTCTACATTCATATTTCTATAGTGTTCTTACATTTTTGAAGAAGAAAGAAAAATGGAGGTGTAAAAAAGAATAGTAAAAAGGAAGGATAGGGTGAAGCCAATTTATTCATAAAATATAGTAGCCACAATGCCCAAGGCCTACAAGACTTTTAGGTGTCCATGAAAACATTTTAACTTCTTAAAAATCAGAAGAGAAGGAAGAAAGTTTTTGAACTTTAGAATATAATATTAATATATTCATCTCTACATCAATATAAATATGAAATTATTTATTTATTTGTTTGTTTATGTATTTATCAGAGTCAAGGACCCACAAAAGTCACAATTCATTTCTGAGTTTGGACTATCCTTGCAATGGGAAATCACCTTAATACTTTTACTTGTCAAGTACACTATCAGGTACTCTATCCTAAAAGTCACTAGGCAGAGAGTCTCAAGAATAAACTAGAGATGCTTAAATTACATGGTTGAATAAATTCACTTAAGATGTCAGCAAAGCAATGAAGTTTAATACAGTCATGCCTGGTTGCAAGAGGGATAGAAGGACAACACTATCTCTCTCCTCCTCCCTTCCATACCACTATCTCGCTCTCTCCTACATCATCCTTTCTTACTATAATATGGTTATAAGAAAAAAGAGTTGAAGATGGTCAAGATGACTTAGCAGAAGGAAGACTCCAGTAACCAATACACATGCTTATTTTCCGGAAGAGATGCAAGGGAAACATTTCTCACCAGTAGCTTTAGCGCCTGTAACTTGCTGTGCTATAAGCTATGGATAGTTTCTTCATATCCCAGATCGAGAATATATGGGACACACTGATTTAAAGGTGATATAATTGTCATGAAAATTCAATGCTTCATAAATATTTAATACGTGAACCATTATAACTATGAGCCACTATCTAAAGCGATTTTACCAAACTTTGATTCTGATTTTGATCAAACTTCAGATATACCTCCCAACTTAAAAGGGGGAAAAAAACCCCAGGGGACAGAGAGAAACGGGCTAATAGACATTTGGAAATGCAATTAGAAAAATCCAATCTGAAAATGTCTATGGATGTACCAACCGATTTTTTTCAGTATAAAGAAATGCAAAAGAAAAAAAAAGATACAGAGGAAGAACATCTTTAAAAGAGACAACAAACATATCATACAGTCTCAATTTACAAATAAAATTATATGATTTCCAAAATTCTTTCAAAAATAATTTTGGAGAAGTAGAGGGTTCGGATACAGAAAAACTAAGACTAGTCATGAGTAGACACATTTTGAAGTAGAGTACATGGGAGCGTTGCATTATTTCTCTACTTTTGTGCATTATTTACATTTTATGTAATACAGAGGAAACAAAAAATAGAATCATATTTGATTGCCGTATACTCTGAATAACTATCGAGTGAGATAGAAGTAAAGATATACAATTTGACTACTTAGAGAATCATGATAAAATAATTATGGAATAAATTCATAAGGTAAAGTCAGGGTGAAGTCATAAATTTATATCTTGTTTTAGCTCATCTTGTATTACTATAAAGGAATGAGGCAGGGTAACTTAAAAAGAAACAGGTGATTGGGCTGAGGATTCTGATGGTAAAAAGTTCAAGATTGAGCATCTGCATCTGTTGAGAGCTTCGGGTTGCCTCCACTCATGGTGGAAAGTGAAGGGGAACCAGCGTGTGCACAGATCATAACATAAAAGAGGAAGCAGCGCGCAGGGCTGCCATGCTCTTTCTAACAACTGGTTCTCATGGGAGCTAATAGAGTGAGAGCTCATTCACCCCTGCAGGCCGGCATTAGTCTACTAATGAAAGATCTTTCCCCATGATCTAAACACTTTCCACTAGGCCCACATACTGGGGATTAACTTTCAACATGAAATTTGGTGGGGACAAACAAACCATATTCAAACTATAGCATACCCTAACATCATTTTTTTAAAATAAAAAATGACCTTTTATTCATCTTCAGAATGTAAAAGAGGAACAAGTTCAAAGAAAAGCAGAAAACTGAGCTAATAAATATAAAAGCAGAAACATCTGAATTTGGTTACAAAAAGTAATGCAATCAATACTTGCATTCAAGGAAAATACAAATTATTAGATAGACATTTGTCATTTTACTAGAAACAAAAAAAGATAATTAGAATTGTAAATGAACTACAGTGATGGTAAATACATCAGTTAAAGTTATTAAAATTTTTAAAATCATACATTATATATAAAAATATTATCAAGAACATATTAGTGTTTCTGAAACAACAATTTATGTCAAAAATGAAAGTTCAGATCAATTTGAAGAACTATGTTAGACACTGGGCAGCATTTGAATGGCCCAGAGTAGGGTGTGGCTGAGGCGCAGGTATTTAAGAGATTGTAGGATCAGAAACTCACAATGTTAAAAAACGAAACTTTTGTAATATTATTAAGGATCATTCTGTTGATCTTCCTAGAAAAAGGATCTCTAATTTCATGAATAAGAACATGATCGATGTTAAGAAATCTCCAAAACAGTTGACTGCTTACATAAATAGAACATTTGAACGGACAAGCTGTGAAAAGCCCAGATAAACTATGGAAGGTGATCTATCTCAGAAATAAAGTTCATCATCCTTTTCCAAACCCTGCTACAGAAAAAAACAGTTCCCTGAAAGTGGGGGCTGTGACATGGGAAATAAAGAGAATGAACTGGCTTGTGTAGGCCACCTGCTGGAAAATTACACCATGATAGTCAAATATATTTGGTTAACTCTAGAGATTTTGGTTCTTCGCAGACAGAAATCCCATCATCAAAATACAGTGGGTTTTTTCCCTGAGATTTCTCAGGACCATGAAACAATGGTACAAGTTTTGTTCGGCGGGACTTTGAGACTGAATGTAACTTTCTGGAGGAGGAGAAGTATAAGTGGACTTGTAGATTATTTGGTGAGGATAGAAGATCTTGGAGTTGTGATAGATTGCTTTCCTGTACTCACCGACAGTTTACAGGAAGAAAAACAATATCCCTCACTTGGCTGCTGTGTAGACTTGTTGGCCTCTAGTAAAATCACTACTTAAAAGCAAATTTGCAGAATATGTTATAGCTGTTTTGAACTGACTTTAAGCAGTCACAAAAAGATGACAGTCAGAACTACCAGCCAAACCAGAAATTATAAATGATGAAAATATTCAGAATTTAAAACAGTAATTACACTGTTAATTAAATATATTAAATATAACTAAGAATATAGATGCTTATTTATTACAGTTGCATTGAGAGAGTTCATCTACTGAAGTGCATTTGGGTATTCAAAATATCCCTGGACTACATGCTGTACCAAAAAAAGGTCTCATCTGAGAAATGTGAACTGTGGAAGAAATAAAAAAAAAAACAACTTTTCTTCTAAAAAGCCACGTAATGAAACCACTAATGAAATTCTAACGATCTATTTCACATTGAAGTGGGAAAATATCCAAAAGGAACAGCTTCCAACTCAATGAGGTAAAAGCGCACTATGAAGATTGCTCGCCTTTGCTGCATCTGGGATTTATATGGTAATTTGGTGACATTCTTTAAAGATCTACTGAGTTTTAATGCAATCCTGCATAAGAATATAATTTATACTATGTGAAAAAAAATAAGACAGGAATTATTACTAGGAATCACAAAGACCAATCATCATTAACTTTTTAAAGATTGTGTTTTACTAAAAAAATCTTAAATGTGTACACTGATTTTCTTATGTTGAAAAGACTGAAAATTTAAAACATCATAGCAAAAATTAGTATTAACATTTTTTTGTTCACACTGAGAACAAAATGCATTTGTATGCAAAATGCCTTAATTAGTAACTAGCCAATGTGTTATGTTATGATACCAATATCTGTGTAAAAAAATTAAAACCAACCATGCTTCTGGCATGATAAAATCATGGAATTAAATCAGAGGTTTACATTCATGTAGAATGTTGTTGAAACGTATTTCACACCATTTTTAAAACTTGAGAATACTTTGCTATCTCTGATTTTTTTGCCGGAATCATGTCATGTATGCATGTGTTATTCCTATCTAAATAAAAAAGTGAATATGTATTTGTATAAATGTTTGACTGGAAATGTCCATGGCGTTGGCTAATTTATATTCACTTTATATTGTATATAGATTTCAAATATTTTTTCATTTCTGTATCATTTAAGCTTCCTTCATTTGAGTAAGTTTACTAAATATTTCTGTAAAAAAAGAACTATATTAACATATCACATTAACATATTAATAAAATCCATAAAGGAATACAGTACATTTTATAAGACATTCTTCTAAAAAGTAAGAAAAAAGACTATTCTATGAATATAATTCAAATATAAATATATTCAAGTTGTTTTCCATTTCCTTCAGGATAAATTTCAAATTCCTTAGAGTAAATAAATTCATTTTTTTATTCATCAAATATTTGAGTGTCTATTATACATTTGGCCCTTTATTTCTTTCAACTTTTGTGTCTTGATTTTTTTTCTGATAACAAAAAAGAAAAAAATTCCCAGAAAAATAGAAACTTTCTCAATGCCATCAATAGTGTAAATGTGTATCCTCCCACTCCAAATTATATTTTACTTTATTGTTTTCTTTATAGCCTTTACTATCACTTAATGTATTACTACATGGTTGTTAGCTTATTGACTGTCTTACCTCATAGAAGATAAGTTTTGGAAGGTGAAGGAATTTATGGCCCTACCTACTTAAGTTCTGGGGCCAAAAAAAGTGCCTGGAACATACAGATGCTCAATTAATAATTATTGAAGAATTTCAATGTACTAATAAGTAGACCATGATGTATCTAAAATCAATGTAATAATATTATGTTAATGAAATCATGGTTGCTTCAGAATTGATATTAGATTAAGTAAAAAAATCACTATGGTTGCTCATGTATCAGTTGTTTTAATTCAGTATTGCATTAGAAAAATTACATTTGTTCAAGCTTTGCTACTAAAAATAGTCCTAACACAAAACTATGCATAGAAAAAAAGAACTGAAAGAAAAATTCTCAACATATATTGATGTTAGTATTTTAACAACATTCTTATAGATGTGATTAAATAATTGTGACAATCTTTTTCCTTTTAAAATTTTCTTCAAAATTTACAACTACATGATATTAAAATCATATGACATATCATATGTTTGAAAAATAATTGTAATTTAGTTTTCACTTAAAAGCAAATGCTTTTTGAGATTAAACTATTTCTGGTTCTTTGTTATGTAAGGTCTACAGATAAAACAGACTTTGTAGACCATATATACAAAAAAGAAAACCAAAAAACATAACTGTAGTAAAAATTGACAATTAAGCATAAACAATTTTATGTCTTAAAGTAAATAAACACTAAGTAATGTTTAAAAACCAAGGAAGCAATTGATTCTTTTATGTGGTTTAGATATTTGCTCTATTAAGAATTATGAACAACATTGCTTTAATACCAATTTAAATAACAAATTTTATGATTCTCTTATAGGAAAATACAATTCTCTAAGACAAAAATACTCTAAAACAATGAAGTTATAGTGATAGTACATCTGTGCAATATCCATTATGATTACTTCAATATAAATCCTAAAATTAAGATTGCTCAAAACCTAAATTAGCTAGAAAAATAGCCATCTTTGAAAATATTCAGGGGCAGAATATTGATAATAAAATCCTAGCTTTTCTAAATGTAACCATTAAGGGAAAAATAAGAAATTATAAGTGTAAAAAATATACATGTGCAATTATATATATATATATATAATTATATATTTGCATGGATACACTTTCATTGGCACGCAAGTTAAAATTATATTCATGACTGTTTGATTAGGATTTTAAACATATCCAAGCATTTCTATATCAAACATTTCTGGACATTGTCTCTTTGCCTAGAATGTGGCCTTTTTAGGAATAGTGGACTGAAACAGTCCCTCTCAGAAGTTGGCATTTAGCTGGGCTCGGTGGCTCAGCCTGTAATCTCGCGCCTTTGGGAGGCTGAGATGAGTGGATTGCCGGAGCCCATGGGTTCGAGACCCGCCTGGGCAGCGAGACTTCATCTCTACA